>NC_141155.1:137977760-138277760 GCF_053477565.2 Lygodium microphyllum
GGAGAGAGAAGGGGGAGAAAGAGGAAAGAGAATAGTCTTTTTTAAATTAAACCTTTTTCTTTTCTCCCTCTCCTCTCTCTCATGCATAGGGCCTAGATTTTTTTTGCTCTCTCTCTCTCTCTCTCTCTCTCTCTCTTAGATTAAACTTTTTAATGTAAACGTTTTGTTTAATTCAAATAAGGAGAGAGAGAGAGAGAGAGAGAGAGAGAGAGAGAGAATTATAGAGAGAGGAAAGATAAAATTTAAAAGAAAGAAAAATAATTATAGAGAGAAAATATAAAATTTAAGAGAGAGAGAGATAAGAAAAGAAAAAAGGAAAAGAGAGGAGAGAGGAGGAAGAGAGATAGAGAGAAGTAAATGACAGAGAGAAAATAAGAAGAATTATAGAGAAATGAAAGATAAAATTTAAAAGAAAGAGAAAAGAAAAAAAAGAGATTATCTTTTTTATTAAAATAAGGGGACAGAGAGATATATATACAAAGAGCAAAAAGGAAAGAAGAGGTGAGGGAGGGAGAGAGAGGGGGAACAGAGAGAAAGAATTATAGAGAGAGGAAATATAAAATTTAAGAGAGAGAGACAGAAGAGAGAGGGGGACAAAGACAGAGAGAAGTAAATGAGAGAGAAAATAAGAAGAAGAAGAGAGGGAATATGAACACAGAGAGAATTATAGAGAGAGGAAAGATAAAATGTAAAAGAATGAGAAAATAAAAAAAGTAAGGAGAGAAGACAAAAAAGGAAAAAAGAGGAGAGACAAGGAAAGGAGGGGGGAGAGAGAGAGAATAATAATAATAATAAGAAAGAGGAAAAGAGGAAGAGAAATGGGAAAGAAGAGAAAAGAAAAATTCTTTTTAAAATTTAAATATTTTTTAAGAGAAAGATGAGAAATGGATTGTTGAGTAAAGTTGCAGTTCGTTAGCATGGCAACTTCACTTGCCACTTCGAGAGAGCGAAGTTACCACGAAGTGATCTAGCTAGTCTATATCTATTCTGCCTCTTACTGTGTACCAATTTTACACTTTCAAAACTATTATTGAACCTTACAAAGTTTGATGTGGCACAAATCTTAAAACTTTAAGAAAGAACTACAATTTTATTTTTTAAAATCTAAATTTATATATACTTTTAAAATCTTACTTCTTACTTCTTATCTTACTACTATATTATTTTAGCTATAGGTTCGGAAAGCCCCGAACTTCCAGAAGGCTTCCCGAACCTACCCCTTTTCCAAACCTCCCTTTTTCAATGGAAACCCCCCTCCCCTGCTCTCTTTCTCACGTGCAATATCTCATTTTCTCTTCCCCTTCCCTTTTCTCATTAAAGTAAAACCCCTTCCCCTCTCTCTCACTTATAATCTCTCTCTTTATTTTTTCCATCCCCTTTTTATTAAATTCTTCCTCCCTCCCCCCTCTCTCTCTCATATGTAGGGCTTAGGTTTTCTATCTCTCTCCTTAATTAAATCAAACTTCTTTTTAAATCAAAAGTTTTTTCCTCTCTCTCTCTCTCTCTCAGCTAGATTAAAATTTTTAATTTAAAATTTTTCTTAATTAAACATTTTAAAAGCTTTTATTAATTAAAAAAATTTCGAACATAGTTTTTCACACACTTTGAGAAGGACATAGAATAAGAGAGAGAGAGAGAGAGAGAGAGAGAGAGAGAGAGAGAGAGAGAGAGAGAGAGAGAGAGAGAAGAAGAAGAAGAAGAAGAAGAAGAAGAAGAAGAAGAAGGAGAGAGAAGGGGGAGAAAGAGGAAAGAGAATAGTCGTTTTTTAATTAAACATTTTTTTCTCTCTCTCTCCCCTCTCTCTCATGCGTAGGGCCTAGATTTTCTCTCTCTCTCTCTCTCTCTTAGATTAAACTTTTTAATGTAAACGTTTTGTTTAATTAAAATAAGGAGAGAGAGAGAGAGTAAAAAAAAAAGAAGAGGAGAGGGAGAGGGGGAGCAGATAGAAAGAGAATTATAGAGAGTGGAAATATAAAAAGAGAGAGAGAGAGAGAGAGAGAGAGAGAGAGAGAGAGAGAGAGAGAGAGAGGAAAAGAAAAAAGGAAAAGAGAGGAGAGAGGGGGAGAGAGACAGAGAGAAGAAAATGAGAGAGAAAATAAGAAGAAGAAGAGAAAGAATTTGAACACAGTGAGAGAATTATAGAGAGAGGAAAGATAAAATTTAAAAGAAAGAAAGAGAATTATAGAGAGAAAATATAAAATTTAAGAGAGAGAGAGAGAGAAGAAAAGAAAAAAGGAAAAGAGAGGAGAGGGGGGAGAGAGATAGAGAGAAGTAAATGAGAGAGAGAAAAGAAGAAGAAGAATTATAGAGAAATAAGAAGAAGAATTATAGAGAAAAAAGGAAAAGATAAGAGAGAGGGGGGACAGAGACAGAAAGAAGTAAATGAGAGAGAGAAAATAAGAAGAAGAGAGAGAATTTGAATACAGAGAGAATTATATAGAGAGGAAAGATAAAATGTAAAAGAATGAGAAAATAAAAAAATTAAGGAGGGAAGACAAAAAAGGAAAAAAGAGGAGAGACAAGGAAAGGAGAGGGGGGAGAGAGAGAGAATAATAATAATAATAAGAAAGAGAAAAAGAGGAAGAGAGACGAAAAAAAAGAGAAAATAGATTTTTTTAAAAATTTAAATATTTTTTTAGAGAAAGATGAGAAATGGATTATTGAGCGAAGTTGCAGTGCGTTAGCACAGCAACTTCACTTGCAGCTTCAAGGCAACGAAGCTGCCACGAAGTGGCCTAGCGTTCTGTGCTAGTCTATATCTATTCTACCTCTTATTGTGTACCAATTTTACACTTTCAAAACTATTATCAAACCTCACAAAGTCTAATGTGGCACATCTCTTAAAACTTTAAGAAAGAACTACAATTTTATTTTTTAAAATGTAAATTTGTATATACTTTTAAAATCTTACTTCTTACTTCTTACCTTACTACTATATTATTTTAGCTATAGGTTCGGAAAGCCCCGAACTTCCAGAAGGCTTTCCAAACCTACCCATTTTCCAAACCTCCATTTTTCAATGGAAACCCCCTCCCCTCCTCTCTTTCTCACGTGCAATATCTCATTTTTCTCTTCCCCTTCCCTTTTCTCATTAAAGTAAAACCCCTTTCCCTCTCTCTCACTTATAATATCTCTCTTTATTTTTCCCATCACCTTTTTAATTAAATTCTTCCCCCCTCCCTCCCTCTCTCTCATATGTAGGGCCTAGGTTTTCTACACACACACACACACACACACACACACACACATCTCCTTTAATTAAATCAAACTTCTTTTTAAATCAAAAGTTTTTTCCTCTCTCTCTCTCTCAGCTAGTTTAAATTTTTTAATTTAAAATTTTCTTTAATTAAATATTTTAAAATCTTTTTTTAATTAAAAATTTTTCGAACATAGTTTTTCACACATTGAGAGAGAGAGAGAGAGAGAGAGAGAGAGAGAGAGAGAGAGAGAAGAAGAAGAAGAAGAAGAAGAAGAAGAAGGATAAAAGAAGAAGATGGAGAGAGAAGGGGGAGAAAGAGGAAAGAGAATAGTATTTTTTAATTAAACCTTTTTTTCTCTCCCTCTGCCCTCTCTCTCATGCGTAGGGCTTAGATTCTCTCTCTCTCTCTCTCTCTCTCTCTCTCTCTCTCTCTTTGTTAGATTAAACTTTTTAATGTAAACGTTTTGTTTAATTTGTTGGATTAAACTTTTTAATGTAAACGTTTTGTTTAATTAAAATAAGGAGAGAGAGAGAGAGAGCAAAAAAAAAGAAGAGGTAGAGGGGGAGCAGAGAGAGAATTATAGAGAGTGGAAATATAAAATTTGAGAGAGAGAGAGAGAGAGAGAGAGAGAGAGAGAGAGAGAGAAAAAGAAAAAAGGAAAAGAGAGGAGAGAGGGGGAGAGAGATCAGAGCGAAGAAAATGAGAGAGAGAAAATAAGAAGAAGAAGAGAAAGAATTTGAACATAATGAGAGAATTATAGAGAGAGGAAAGATAAAATTTAAAAGAAAGAAAGAAAATTATAGAGAGAGAAAATATAAAATTTAAGAGAGAGAGAGAGAATAAAAGAAAAAAAGAAAAGAGAGGAGAGAGGGGGGGAGAGACAGAGAGAAGTAAATGAGAGAGAGAAAATAAGAAGAAGAATTATAGAGAAAAAAGGAAAAGAGAAAAGAGAGGGGGGACAGAGACACGGAGAAGTAAATGAGAGAGAAAATAAGAAGAGAGAGAATTTGAACACAGACAGAATTATAGAGAGGAAAGATAAAATGTAAAAGAATGAGAAAAAAAATTTAAGGAAAGAAGACAAAAAAGGAAAAAAGAGGAGAGACAAGGAAAGAAGAGGGGAGAGAGAGATAGAATAATAATAAGAATAAGAAAGAGGAAAAGAGAAAGAGAGATGGAGCAAAAGAGAAAATAGAAATTCTTTTTAAAATTTAAATATTTTTTTAGAGAAAGATGAGAAATGAATTGTTGAGCAAAGTTGCAGTGCGATAGCAAAGCAACTTCACTTGCTGCTTTGAGGCAACGAAACTGCCATGAAATGGCCTAACGTTTCGTGCGCGCAGAATGCTAGTAATCTATTATTCAAGTGTTGAACTAGATCAAACCTATATATTTCTAATATATAAGGTGAATATACTTTAAAAAATATACTTCGTCTAAAAAACGTACTTTAAAGAGAGACTTATGTTATGAACATTATTATATATGTTTGCCCATCTTTTTAGAAGAGCAAAGAAAAGGCATAGTGCCCTTCAAAATCTCAGGCCTGACGCCAACGATAGAAAATGAGGCACGAGCTCAACTGTATATAATGACGTTGACAATGGAAAGCGAGTTGTCCAGTGTCCACCTTTGAAATACATGATTCATGAAGTGTCTATCAGCTTTATCTGAGAGAGAGAGAGAGAGAGAGAGAGAGAGAGAGAGAGCGCCAGAGATCGCGGCATGGCACCTCCGATTCTCAACCTGTCGCAAGGATCGGCACTATCTCAGGCCCTCCTTGCCGTCTGTTTTGTGCAGTCGCTTGCGCTCAGACTCCATACGCCGCCTAATTGGAGCTTTTCGACCAACCTCTCTTCTGCTTCCTCCTCCTCATACATACTAGATGCTTACTCCGTAGCCCCCGTGACATTATTTGTTCCTGTCTTGAGCACCAGCAACTTCACCTCTGGGAAAGGCTTCTCATTGGGCTTCCTCAGCTTGTTTGACACCCCTGGTTCACCTGCGACAAGGATCTTCATGACTGTATGCCTGGGATCAAGCAGGTCCCAACTCCATGGAGAGCAGCCCTTTGCTGTCCCCGTCTGGAATTACAATAGGAATAGGCCAATGAAGCAATTGGAACATGGGTTTGTCTCTTTCAGTGTGAATTCCAACAGAGAATTGCTTCTCAAGGATGGAGATGGCACTGTAGTGTGGAATGTCAGCAATGTGGATGCCATTGACATGCAAGACAACGGCAACTTAGTCATCTTTACACCTAGCAATGAGGTCGCCTGGCAGAGCTTTGATCACCCTGGTGACACCCTCTTGCAAGGCCAAAGCCTCACCTTGGGCAGGAAGCTAGTCAGTAACAACTCTGTTTACTCGGCACTTATGGAGCCCGGTGGTCTCCTCTTTTACATGAACTCTCCTTCTTCTGTGCCTCTCGAGTATGATATTGCCTCTTCAAACAAAACTGTTAGTGATTTTATGGGCAGTCAAAGACCTTTCTTTCTAAGTAAGAGCCTTTCGGTGAACATGACTGCATCATTGGAGACCCCGACTTGCCAAAGGGAAGCAGATAACGATAGCAATAGTGCATCATTACCTTATGCCAAGCTAGAGGATGATCAGCTCAGGGTCCAAGGTAGGTGTTCTGATATGAACTACACCTTTGGACGCGCCGATTTCATAAGATTGGATGATGATGGTAATCTGAGAGACTACACAATTATGGAGGAGTCGCTCATGTCTATCAGAGAAAATCAGAGAGGCTGTATTCCCCCTCTTGTATGTGGAGCTTATGGTCTGTGTAATCAATTCGTGGTGAGCAACTACACACAGCATACTTGCAGGTGAGCATGGAAGCTAATCTCTCTAAACAATCTGTCTTCTATGAGTATTTCAAGAAAGAAAGACATGTTCCAAAACGCCAGGCAATTTCCAGATTACTAGATGGAAAGAAAGTAGTTTAGCATCTACTGAGACCCAATGGGCCTATGGAGCCTAGAGACGATGAATTGCTGTCCATGGTATGTCTCATCACCTGGGTCTGCGCCAGCTGATGTATAGACCGTGGTCTGCAGCCAAGAGGATTGCACAATGATGCAAGATAGAGTGCTTCAGCATGGCTTGCTGTAATCCCTCTTTCCAGGTTTGAGATTTTTCATTCTGGTTTGATTGCATCACAGTTGAGAGATTCTATGACAGGAGGAGTTGCTCATATGTTGCCAGAGCAAAAGGCTCTACATAAGGAGATTGGGGGAAATTGAGGCAAGGCCTTCACTACGGGGTCTTTCTCTAGCAAGGGAAAGAAGGATCTGAAGAGAAGGCAGAAGAAAGAGGAAGGAGAAGAAGGGCGGATCTGGGAATTAATTGAACAAAAGTGCATATGCATGCAATGGGCCATTTCTTCTTATGATAAATTTTTTCTTGTGACAGATTATTGTAGGAAGCAATTAAGTTAAGCCATTTTTTGTGATTTTTAGGCTAAGACACTCTGTATTTTTGCATCCAGCTACTGCATTTGTAGTTTTTTGCAGCAAGAAATTAAGCCAAATTGTACATGTGAGAGCTAGTCCATGTTTCAGACATTTTTCTGGCAAATATTGCAGGTGCCCATCCAGTGCAGACAGTGAGAACCTGACCAGCAATGCATTCAAACTTGTGGATCCAGCCGATCCTTCTCAAGGATGTCAAAGAGCAATTCCACTGCAATGTGGGCAAGACACCTCTTCTCAATACATGGTGGAGATGAGCAGCACAACCATAATCTCTATGCCTTACCTATTTGAGACGACATGGGTAAACAACACCTTCCCTCTTCAAGAATGTCTTAGCAATTGCGCTTCCAGTTGCTCATGCACAGGCTTCTTCTACCACCACAGCACCTCCTTTTGCTTACCCTTTGGAAAGGGAACACACGTGCCAGCTAACTTTAGCTTTCTCAGTGTCCCTTTTCCACAATACTCTGCTTACATCAAGATGCAAATGGCACCTGCTTCTGCCACCAGTTCTCACATCAAACAAATCCTTCCTCCCACAGTTATTTGTGCTTTGCTTATAGCCGTTGTGGGTGCATTTGTGGTAGCGAAGAAGCGCCGGTGTTGGGGGTTTAAGAAGAGCCCAGAACTAGATACAGAAGAAGAAGAACTTCAGAGTATTTTACCGATGTTGCCCACAAGGTTCTCTTATGAAGACCTGAATCGCTTTACCAATGGGTTCTCCAGATTGGTGGGATCAGGAGGCTTTGGCACAGTTTATGAAGGCCTTCTGCCAGATGGAAGAAAGGTGGCAGTGAAGAAGCTTGACCACTTTTCTCAGGGCAAAAAGCAGTTCCTCGCTGAGGTGGCAACCATAGGAGGAATAAGCCACTTCAACGTAGTCCGCTTGTATGGGTTTTGTTTACAAGGCTCCAACAGACTGCTCCTCTATGATTTCATGGAAAATGGATCGTTGGACCGGTGGATTTTCCCAAACAGCGAGAGCCTCGACAGCCTTCTCGACTGGGGAACCCGGCTCCATGTCGCTGTGGGCACTGCCCGCGGGTTAGCATACTTGCATGAGGAGTTGCCACAGCCCATCCTTCATCTCGACATAAAACCCCAAAACATACTTTTGGATGGGGACTTCAATCCCAAATTGGGGGACTTTGGGCTCTCCAAGCTTGTCAAAAGAGATACTGCTGCTTCTTCATCATCTTCTTCTTCTGTCACGGCTACCATTAGGGGCACCCCTGGTTATATCGCCCCCGAGTGGGCCTCCCAGTCTATGGTGAGCAAGAAATGTGATGTATACAGTCTTGGGATGGTCCTCCTGGAGCTGGTTGGAGGGAGGAAAAATGTTGACGCGTCTTTGATGGGCTCAGAGGAATTCTATTTTCCCACTTGGGTAGCCTTGAAGTGGGAAGAAGGCAAGACGATTGAGCTTCTTGATAAGCGCTTGCAGCAAGGAGCGCCCATCAATGAGAAGGAAGTGCAGAGAGTCATCGAAGTGGCCTTGCTGTGCATCCAACAAGACCCGAGCTTCAGACCTTCCATGAGGATAGTCTGTCAACTGTTGGAAGGAAGCGTCGAGGATGCTATTGACATGATAGATAATGTGAAGTTGGAAATAAGCCCCCCCATCAGTGCCTCTGGCAGCTTGCAGCCCAGCTTATACCAGTCTGAAGGACGGTAGTCACTTCAACCTTTTCCAATTGACATCAATACTCACTTCTCATAACTGAGAAAATCTTGAATACATAGGTATCCCAAAATTTGCCATTTCATCCGTGCTTACTGTGTATAATTGTGTTCTGCTGTATATTGGATCTAAGAAAACAATTTCCACTAACCTCTTCAATTAAGGGGTAGTGCTGTCTTTTTCTCTAAATTGTGTTGAACACTAAAATGGTTTGTGCTTCTCATGTAAGCAACACAAACTTCAACCTTTGTATAGGTTTGATAATGTGTGCCCTAGGATACGTTCGTATTTTTGGCTTCCTAATTGAAGGTGTCACCAAGCCTTTTGGAAGGACATGCTCATTTGTTAGAGAGAGAGAGAGAGAGAGACCTCTAGTTTCACGAAAAAAAAGAGACATACCTCTAGTAGTCTATCCCTCTAGGGTAAAGGGGCCAATAAAGTAGCGCCCTCCAAAATGAAAACACACCCCACCCAATTGAGTGACAATTTTATAAGAAAGATGTGGCTTTTTTAATCACTAAGCAATATAATATGAAATTTTTAAAATTACAAATGAGCTTAAACAATTGAGCCTTGTAAAAATTTAGATTTGATAAAACCCTAAAGCAATGCATCCTCGAGTGTCACTCTATTGGCCCCTCATTGCCCCTTTTTTATGAACCTTTCATTTCTAATTAAGGCTACTTGATAAATATATCAAAATATCCCAACATTTTTTCTTTGAGCTCTATATAATTTAAATAGTTTGACTATTAAAAAACATTTATGCAACTCACTTGGAAAAAAAATTTATAATGGAGGATTGTTAGATGACACTCTATTGGCCTCTTTACCCTACATGCTCTTGTGTTGGTAGAGAGTGGGGTCTGCTATCTATGACATGCTTGCAGACACTGGTGATCCTGGTTCAAATTGTTGTGAAGCCCGTCGCTGTAGTAGTTTGTTGTCTCAGCGCCTTCATAACTATGAGAAAAAAGCCTTAGGCATCCCTAATCTATGTGTAATCGATCAATCGATCAGTTGAATGACACAAGCATCTATTTGAAAAACCAATAATATCTTGTCTTGATCTCATAATAAATTGGGCATCCACAAATACAATGCTCCTTGGATAGATACATCCACGTGACATATACAATCTGGCATCATCACGAGGAAGGGATCCATGCTATTTGTCCTCTTTCAAGATTGTGCAGATGAGACTCTAAGCTGACCTATGGTCACTCACCCTCATGGCATGTGACATGCATATTGGATAGATCTATAAACTGTAGTGCCTGGATCAATGTATCCTCTGTGAGGCATATGAAATGACCCCTGCAGCATTGCACGCTGTTGGGTAAGGGTGTCATCAGTGTAATCCAAGTCTCTTGAATATGCATCTATAGCAAGTCATACCTTAGTAGCCTATTTCTCTCAACATAGCAGAGTTGGAAGTTTGGAGAGTCCTCATCATGGTGAAAAGGGGGAAGTCAATCTATATCCGATCCATGCTTTTTGAACCAATCAAGTATGGCTATGTAACAAGACCTTATGCCGACCATGTGGAGCAATCCTCTCCAATGACTAATACCATAGAAGAAAGTTGATCAAGACTTGCAGCACTGAATCATATATGGCATTAAGGCCCCATATTAGCTCATATGGAACCCCCAAGCTCTATAGGTGATGTAGTAGCTGGTCCCATGGTGTTGTATCAAATGCCTTGCAAAGAGTCCATAAAGTTGGCACCTATCCACATTCACATGCTCAATTGAACTCAATATAATGACATGATCAAGGGGGGAGAAGATTTTTTAACACTAGTCTTGTAATTTGCCGCTAAAAAGGTCTTATTTCACTATATTTGAAGTAACTGTGCATATGATACAACAATTGGATGGGATTTTCCCAACATTGTAAGATATTAGAGTAAAAGATTTGAAAGAAGTTTGAAGTGGAAACTCGTTTTCTACAAAAAATGAATTCTCAAAAGTATATGAAAATGGGTCAAAACATCACTTAGCAATGCTATTTGGAGCTCTTAAAAAAGTTGATAGTTTTTATCTAATTTTAAATATTGTAATGGGAATATATACTATATATATCAAAGTATGTTTCATAAAAGTTTTAGTTTGATTAAAAAAAATCTTAGATGGTTTTGATTAGAAATATTAAAAGTTTTTATTTTTTTTTTTGGTGAAAATGGTCTTAAAGATGAGCATAATAATATACATTCTTAGCTTGTTTTGACCCTTTTTATTTTTTTAGCACATATTTAGTGTTGATCACATTCTTTCTAAAACCATTTCTTCTTATTTTTTCTTATTGATGATAAATTTTATTTTTTTGAGTGGAAATTGCCACAAAAGTGACTTTTTTTGCTACAAGACTAGTGACCAATCTATTGAAACTAGTCTTTCTTCTCGAATAGGGGTAAGTAACATGATTTAATAGTAATTACAATAAGCAATAAATTCAAAAATTTGAAAAGAGCACTTTATTAATTAATAGATATAGATGTGACACTTGATCCCAAAAATGGCATGCCTTACAGTAGTTTTTAAACTTATATTTCCTCGAATTTGTAGTATATAGAGATATAGACTAATCTCTCTACAAACTTGAACACTTTGGGTTATCACAAATGACTAAATAGTATCAAGATTCAATTTGCCTCTCATGTTCTCAGTACAATTTGGACACACAAATTGAACCAAGAGCACTTACATGAAGGCCAATCTAATTGTGGATCAACAATTCTTTTCAAATCTACTGTAATTAATTGAATTCTAATAGCTACTTTGATCATAAAGCTTCCAATTTACATGCATGCTTTTTCAAGAAGGATAGGAATTCTAAATTAAACAAAGATAAGGGTTTTAGATGGCCATTGCATTATTATTCACTTCAAATATATTGAGAATGGTCGAGATTTTGTTAGAGGAGAGAGAAAATTTGTTGTAGAGAGAAAATGATCAAATCCAAACATAGCCTTCAAATTGTTGTTACAAAAATGTGAAATTTTGTTGCTTTGCTTAGCATTTGATTAAAAGGCAATCAAATGTACTAATGTGACTTGTACATGTGAGGTACAAGTTAATTATTTCATTAATGTGGGACCCACGAACCCAAGTTGATGCCTAAGGCAAAAGTTGTAATAAGTTATGTCTAATAGGCTAGGTGATACATGGCGTTAAATTTTGGCCTAGATCCATTTATTAGCCATTAATGTTAGTGGATGACATTAGAGACTATGCATTAGTTAATTAATTAATGTTGGTATAAGGGTTAATAACTTCTCATGGATACTTGGAAGACAAATTGGCCTAGTCAATTTAATTATTGATTGGTGAAATTATTTTTTTGGATACTAGAATAATTATTAAATTATTTCTAAAAATTAATAATCTAAAAATTAATTTAATGAGTTGGATACTATTAGAATATGGGGTTACAAGGCTATCACTCGACAAAACTTACCCATGCAAGTGAAAAAAACGTTTTTGGGGGTTGGTGGGAATCTATTCTACTCATTGTGAGAGAGAAGGAGGCTTTTACAAAGCAATGAGATGTTATTGATGTGGTTTACAGCCACTAAGGACCAATCCTACATCAAATGGTAGTAGTTTGGAGCCCTCTAGGTATAGGTGATAATAGCCCAAGGTCCTTCTGGTGCAGACGATGGCATATTGGAGGGGGCATGAGCTTTTTTAGTGGACCTAAGATTTAGGTGGCAATTTCCATGGTTATTTGAGTGGAGCAGTAATAGTTTTTTCAGCCTTTCTTGCAATGAAACTCTCAAAATTTCTCTCTATACAGCATTCTCTCTCATCCAATAGCCATCTCTCAAGTTATCTCAATAAAATCCATCCATTTGAGTCATCAAAGGTGGAGATTTTGACAGTTGCCTCACAATACGTGCTCAAAATTGAGGACCTAGGGCTTGAATTCAAGTAGCTAACATTGAGAACTTCAGGGAGATTCAAGAGGCCAACCAACCACTATCATGTTTGGGGCTAAATTTGTCTTTCAAGGAGCAAGGTGAATGCCAATCCCTAAGCAAACCAAGGGGAAATTTGGTTTGAAGGCTTGTTGGTTAGTTTTGATACCAAGAGGCATTTGGATTAGTAGAGAGGATCATAGCATCTCAATTGTATTCTATCCATTTGCAAGAAAAGTTAAAGAAATACCACAAGGGGCATTAGTTTTGGGGCCAAGAAGCTATCCCCATTGTCCAAGATTAAGTGGTAACATTTGTATTCCATTGTCGAGATACCATCAAATCCCTTGACTTGGTGGGTCTGAGATACCTGATTGAAGGTCAGAACCATTGCTCTAGTGTTAAAATTTTATTTAGCTAAGCAATTACAATAAGGATATATTTAGATAGTGAGATGGGATCAAGTAATGATGATGCATCTCATTCTGAAAATGCACATAATCAAGGAAAAAAGAAATGCATAAATATTAGAACTGGCTTACAAAATGGACAACAAGCTGATAATGCTAGTTTAGACCAAAATGTGAATCCTTCTAGATCTCTTCAAGCTCATGACCAGCGAGAGGAAGTAGAAATTGATGACCAGTTTAAATATTAGTTGAGGATAGGAGCTAAAATGTTTGTGCAATTGGAAAATGATCCTTAGTTTATGCACTTTTTGAACCCTTTGAAGAAGGGTAGCAAAGGTAGGAAGAGGAAATTGTCTTCAAGAGATTCGAGACAGTAAGATGCACCGAAAGGAAGAACCAATGCACCAACATGATATTCCAAATGTGGATAGTGAGCATTAGAAAATGATGCCAATGGAAAAATTGATGCATATGCAAGGCAATCTTGGTAGTGCCAATCTAATGGGTTTTGGACAACAAGACATGTATGCAATTATGGGGCAGCCAAGGTACTTTGGTCATGGTGGCACTAATTTCCATGCTATGGTGGGTCATGGATTGCATTAGCAAACGATGCCAATGGGAAAATTGATGCATATGCAAGGAAATCTTGGTAGTGCCAATTCAATGGGTTTTAGACAACAAGACATGTATGCAATCATGGGGTAGCTAGGGTGCTTTGGTCATGCTGGCACTAGTTTCCATGCTATGGTGGGTCATGGATTGCATTAGCAAACGATGGAAACGGGAAAATTGATGCATATGCAAGGAAATCTTGGTAGTGCCAATCCAATGGGTTTTGGACAACAAGACATGTATGCAATTATGGGGCGGCTAGGATACTTTGGTCACAATGGCACTAGTTTCCATGCTATGATGGGTCATGGATTGCATGGAATTGTATGGCACAACTCCTTATGGTATGGATCAACCAATGCATGGTGTGCAAGGCCCAATGTATCAGGGTATGGCTGGTAATATGCATAACCCCATGTATAGCAATGTTGGCATGATGGGACACAAAGTGACAGAATGACAATGCATATATAGCAACCCACTATGTTTGGGACTCATGATACTAATGCTAATCATGCAAATTTCAATGGTCCAAAGTATGCATACAAGAATGTTTCCTAATGCATTTGGTGCTCCTAGCATATCATGTACACATGAGGCTAGTCAACTGGATGCAATGTTGCATTAGTTAAGTTGAAATTGCAATAATGTGAAAGTATAAAACATGGCAATGCTCAAGAGGGAAAAAGGCCAAGAACCTAGTGGAGGATTTGAGGCAAGTAAAGTTAGAGGTAAAGTTTGCATGTGCTTCTTAGTGAAGCTTCATCATTGTTTCACCTATGAGAGAATGCAATTGGATGGAGGAGGATAACCTTGCACATTATCCTCAGTAATGCACATTACCTTGATGTATTTTAGTTAGAGCCAATTTTGGATCAGGCCCTTTCATGCTTATTTATTGATGCTTAAGGGGGAGATTGCACCTCCACTCCCTTAGTGATAGATATCTCAATTGTATAGTGGATCTTAGGTATATTTGGTTTGTATCCAAGGTATTGTATGCTGACAGTATTTCTGCCATTGGCATTGCTATTTATTATACTGGTTATTGTACTTGGTATGGTTTGCACCTAGGATTTGAAACTATACATTTACAAGGTTATTGACATGTATGACATACATGGAATGTACCTTGGAATGTGATGAAGATAAAGTGAAAGATGAGTTCAATGCATGTAATGTATGGAAGATGTGATGTGATAAAGATGAATTCAAAGCACAATTTCTTGGTTTATGTTGAGAATTTTAGAATATATTAGCATGGGAATCTTGGAGGGTTCATTATATATAAACCCTTACTATCATGTGCATTCAAGGCCTAATAAAAAACCCTTTATCTATAATTTTTTAATAAATAAAAGACACTTTTCTATTCAACCTATGAATACTCCCATTACATGATATCCTTTTGTATATAAAAAGGATATAAAAAAGGATTATAAAAATCTTTTGTTGAACCCACTTGGTAGACTTACAAATTTATGAGTGACCCCTTAAGATGGGAGTATTGTAATGAATGAAGGAGAGAGGAGAAGGAATTGAAGAGAGAGAAAAGGGCAAGAAGAAGAGAAAGGAAGACTAGAGGAGGAGAGAGAAAGATAGAAAAGAGGGGAGAAAGAAGGAGGAAGCCATGGAAGCTCGAGAAGAAGGTGAAGAGTATGTTCTTGATAATAACTGGTTGCCCTAATCTGGGACTCTTACACCTTATATACCCCGGTCACTGTGACTGGGTGTCTAAACCCTAGTTTCTATGTTTCCTGCTCATTACAATCCATCCCCACCTGAAAGGTTTTTGGCCTTAAAAAAAAAAGAAAACAAGAGGGGAGTCATGGGTGCGCTTAGGGAGGGGGGTATACAGTACTACTCTGAGCCACATTACAATGAAAATGGGTGGATAAAGACTAGGAACAACATGCTGTCCATGACAGGCCTATTGAGGTAAAAATTGTCATAACTTTTGATAGGTTGCTGTAGAGGGAGCTCACGCTCGACCGGCAAGACCCACGGACTGCTTATTGTTTCAAGCGTTTTAAGCGAGCTCTAATGGCTATCTCTCACCTAGCCGATGCGCCGTCGATCCTACGAGTGTAGTGAGCTTACCTTGATGCCGATATGAGTTGCCTCCTCTCTCGCACACACCGGTAGCTCCACAATCCTAGATGCTAGCTCAAGCATCCTCAAGCCTCCTCCATCTCCAAGCTCCATCCACCATAGCCTCACGCTCAAGAAAAGAGAAGAGAAGAGAAGAGAAGAAGAGAAGAGGAGATGGTGAAGAGCTTCACCCTCTTGATCCCTCACTCCCACACACCCACTCTCTCACACTCTCACACTTCCTCTCTCAAGAGCATACACAAGCAAGGAGAAGAGAAGTCTTGTTAGCCACACACCAAAGAATGAGCTTCCATTCACTTTTTGAACTTTATATACAAGCCCTAAAATCCCATGGACACCCATCCCTTTTTTTACACGACTGGCCATTGGGCAAGGTCATTTCTCTGTTTTCTCTTCTAGCCTTATGCCTCTAGTCTACACCCATCTAATATTTTACAATTGGCATAGGAGGGAGCCTGGTACTCTTTTACAGGAGTTTTTGGAGGTTTTTGAGGTGCCTTTCATTTAAAATTACGCTTTTGGTCCCATCTTAGCTTTAGAGGCTGCCTGCGTGTCTTTGCTCTTTTTCCATCATTTTTCCACTTTTTCATTCATTTTTCTGCCTTCTTGACTTGGGGTTAACATTATCCCCCTTCGAGAGGCTACCAGTCCCATGGTAGTTTTGGCTGTTGTTGGGGTTTAATAGGCATTTGGCAAAGTAGTCATGTGAGGGTAGGGCCACATGTAAACTCGAGTGCTTGTGGAAGCTTGGTAATGATGTTTGTTGGAGAAGCCAAATGGATAGCAAGTGGATGACGGGGGCCTCCGAAGTCGGTGTTTTGTCGCCTTTGTGATGCTTGAAAGGAAAAGGTGCGGTGCTCTACCTAAGTGGGGTATCTACCTTATTGTGTAGTGCATTGTGCTCATGGGGAGTTGGGTCTAACCACAGGCTAGCCTGGGTGATGTCCCACACTTTAGGACCCCGTTCTGCAAAGGGAGGTACGATGCAAGTAGCTTAGGGTGACAAGTCTAACCATAGGCAAGTGTTACCTCCCTAGGTATGTTCTGCCCTTGATGGGCCCTAAGCGTGAAGTGGGGGAGAAAAAAGGGCTAGGGGGTTAGGAGTGGAGCCAGCTGACCGAGCATGCCTAATTTGGGGACCCCTAGGTGTTGTGATTGTGCTTTATGTGGTGCTAAGCACTTCTGCAAGTGAGTTGTTTTGTCCATTCCGTGTGTAATGTTCTTCTTGCTTTTCCTTTCATGCTTTTCTTTTTCTTTATTTCTTTATTTCTTTTTTTTTAAAAATAATAGTATTACACTAGTAGAATGACAGCCAGTGTCTAATTCTCATCGTCTGAATTAGGTAGAGAAGGGGGTCAGATGGATTTGCTAAAAAATTGGTAGCTTTGCATGTATCCTTTTAGATTCATGCGGACGTGGAGGGAGGTGGTGGAGAGGAAAGGATGATTGCATCTAGTGAGTTGGCTATCGTTCATGTCTTCTAGGAGAGCTAGGCAAAAAGAGGGGAGGAGGCTATCCCTCATCATCAGATGCGCCATGGCACATCTGTCGATGGCATTAGGGTCAAAGAAGAGGGGAGACATGCCACGTTCTTGTGGAGTCGGGTCCTGCTTAAGTAATAATTTAAGTAACCTAAGATAATTAAATGTAGTTACGAAAGCTGGATCGGGGCATGAAGAGAAATTCGCGAGGAAACGCGTCATGGAGTCATCCAAGCTTTTCGAGTTGAAGAGGAGGGCATGTTTGAAGGAGACAACATTAGAATTGTAGATGACAAGAAAATCATAACGCCCATGGAGGGTGGCATCAAAATCCACACCTACCCTACGAGGGTACGCCATGAACGTGGGGTTGTTCCTCTCATAGGTTAGGGTATTGCTAAAAGCCATCCAAGTGAGCATGCTGATGTCTCACACCTGTCTCCTCCATAGGGGTTGACAGCTATATCCCTGTATGGTATGTGGTACTTCAAACACTTTGTTTTGCCAAAACTCAGCTTCTTCATTTCCCCAAAGAGTGGGGGTCTTCTCCCTTTCCTCCAGCCACTTCTGTCCTAGTCGGCTACCAATCGCGATCACCTCCTCCATCACTTTGAGCGGTAAGACCCTTCGCAGGCTATTGGGCATGAGGAAGTTGAAGGTGAATGGGTCTTTTTCTCTTTCCTGCTGCTCCCAAACTACTAGCTCTGCATGGAATCCAGCGGGAATATCATCAGGGCACGGTGGGAGGGGTGCAGACGGTTGGACGACTGGCTTGGCCCTTAGTTGCTTCCTGGTTTCTTCGACTAACTTTCTCTGTCTTTCCCTGAGCGCGGCTTGTCTCTCTGCAGATGGATCAACCTATTGTTGCTTTTGGGAATGCAGCGAGGGGGGTTGTGGGATCACCTCTTCTCCCATATCGAATTCAAGCTCAGCCTCCTCTCCCTGTTGGTCTCCTTGTTGTGCTCCTTCTTCAAAGCCCATTGCATCAATTTCCTGGGGGGTTAGACCGGCCAGTAGTAGGTACTTTCGTTGCTCTTCTAGACTCAGTCTAACCTCTACAGGTTGAGGTGGCATTTGTAGCCTTGTGTGCAGAGCTCTGCATACGATACTGAGTTTTTTCTGTATCACCTCCAATGACTCTCCTTCTTCTGGGCGGGTGGTATCCATTAGTGTGTTAATGAAGCTTTTGCTAGGCACTGAAGGTTGTCTGGGTGTCTTCTGCTTTGCTCTCTACGAGGATCTTTTCTTTCTCTACCAGAGGGAGGCGCCGTGCCAGTGTCTTTACCCTTTTTTTGTTTTGCACTGCCCATTCCTTTGCTCTCTTGTTCATCTCTTCCATGCTCTCTCCCTACTTCTATACCAGGGTTATGAGCTTCTGCTCTTGGTTTTTCAGTTCCCTACTATGTTCTCTTGGTCTTTCTTTTCCAAGTGTAGTCGATCATCATAGACTCGATCTCCTTTTGCTGCTGCTCCATCTCTTGCTTTCTCTCTTCTTCTTTGGCATTCAATTCCTTCATCATTTGCTCGATGTTGATAATTTTTGCCTCCAATTCTCCATGTTGCATTAGGAGGAGCTTATACTCTTTCTACATCTGCACCAATTCCGACTTTTCATCCTCCAGCCGTGCTTATAGCTCTCCTCCATGTCCTCATTGGCCTTCAATTCCTGTTTGAGATCAGAGATCTCTCTTTGCTGCATGGCTATTATGCGGGTCTTTTCAAGCTGGAATGCAGCTATTATGTGGAAAAAGAGCTATCTTCTTTTCCTCCTTAGCCTTCTCCAGTTGGGAGAGCAACTCGGCAATGTACTCGTCGTAATTGGCTGGTGGCGTCACTGTTGTGTGGATTGGAGTGGTCGAGGCCTCCACTTTCTGATGTTTCTGATCCTGTCTCAATTTAGAATCTGTGGCTGGTCTCTTTTGCCCCATGGCCATGGTCTCCATGCTCTTTCCCTGTGCCATTTCTTTAATAATAAAATACTACATCCATGCCACGAAGTTGGAGACATTTGCGCTGGTGGGGATGCTAGGGGTAAGGGTGGTTGGTTCGATGGGAGGCACCATGAGGGTAGGGATAGGATGGATAAGGGCCTTGCCTTTGCCTTCAAGGACAGTGGGCGGTGTGATTTCTGGTACCTGCATGCTGGAACCAGGCCCTTCTTCCCTTAGCGGGCTCAAGGCTCCCAGATCATCGGCCCTTCTCTACTGCTCGATTGACCGGTGTGTAGCTTCGGCCAAGTCCTCCTCCTCCTTCCTTCTCAGTTCCTCTTCTTCCTCAATACTCTTCTTTGCCTTTCTTCTTCAGTTTTCCTGCACTCTTTCTCCAATTTCTCTTTTTTTTCATTTTCTTTTCTTTTCCTTTCCTCGGCCTCCTGTTTCGACATCTTTTTAGCCTTATTGACTTCTTCCTTTGCCTTTTCTTCTTCCTGTTTCTTCTTCTTCTCCCTCTCCTCGGCCTCCTTGAGGGATTATCTTTTTTCCATCTCCAAATCCTCTTTCTCCTTCTTGTGGCCTTCATCCTGCTTCTTTTTCTTTTGTGTCGTCTTCTTCTTGGGTTTCTTGGCCTGCTTTTTGCTCGATTGTTCTTCTTGTTCTTGCCCTTCCTCATCACTCTCGGTCCTGTCATTGGACCTCTCTTGGTCCTAGTGAGGGGGTGACCTGTCAGGCGTTTCTCCTTCTCCTTCTTCTGCACCTTGTGTCTCCTTCACTGCCTCCTAGATGAGCCAGTCAAAATGCTTCCATAGCCAATGAATGAGGCCTTGGATGAGGCCTTTTTTCTTTCTGTGGCCTTTGGAAGCTGAGAACTCCCCACCTGCTAGTGTACTTCCTAAAGCTAGTGCTTTAGCCACCTGGTCAATGGTTTTGCGTACATATCCATTCTAGTTGACTTCATCCAAGGTGTGAGTTGCTATATTCTCCAGCACATGCACGCTGATTTGATGCATTAAGGAGTTGTGGCGCTGGCTGGAGAAGAGCGCGTGCACTAGCTTCACTTGTAGTCTGGCTTCCCCATCAGAAATGTTCTGGATGCTAATGTCAACATTAGTTAGCACATCCTCCCTTTTCATTTTCAGCATGGCATAAACATCCCTCTTATGCTTTTTCTCTATCTTCGGCTCCAATTCGAACGCCTTCTCCACCAAGGTTGGGTTTAAGTGAACCTGCACATGTTTAACATTTTCTCCCCTTTCCATCGTCACGGTGCTGCACTCTTGGTTAGGGTCGTATGTCCTGAGAAACTCCACACACTTCGTGTGGTGCGGCTCTTGCGCAAATTTCTCAAGGTACTTGGTGAGGTTGCATTGCTCGATGACTCTCTTGGCCGCTTCCTCCTTGGCCACCACACCCTCTATGTTATGAATGGTTCGGAACTTGAGCTGGTTGTAGGTGCGGTTTTCAAGGGTGATGCGGTATTGCGTTCTTTCCTCCTCTGTGGGGGCACGGTCTTGCTACGACATCTTTTGTTCCTATCATGATTCCAAATTTCCATTAGTGCTTTCAAAATAATAATTTGTTGGAAAAGAAAGACTCTATATGTTTATTGAATGAAAGCATTAAAATCCAATCCAATGTAGAATCTTCCCTTCAGACTTTAACTTTTTGCCCTTTATTTCAAAGTTCTCGTGCCATTTTTCCTACCTCGCTTGTTGTTTACGTGTTTATGCGTTTTGCTTGATTTTCCTTGGTTTTAATTTGATTCACCTCACCCCCTCCCTTTCCAGCTCGAGAAGAATCCTTCCTAGGATTGAAGGTTAGGAGGTCAAGGGCATTCTGTAATGGGTGTAGGAGTTACCAGCATAGGAACCAAGTGTAGAAATTGGGGTTGTACTCTAACTAAGCTTTGCAGTCTAGATCGAAAGGTCAAATGCCCACGTGTGTGATGTAAGTGAGAACATTTGTTAGAAGGTCACTGGAAGAGACGCGGCTAGCAATATGTAACTCTTCCTCAGTCAACAGGCAATCGAGGTAAGAGTGTCCTTTGATGTGCTCTTCCATGGGTTGGCCACGAAGAGTGGTTAACACTCTATACGAGGTTGGTGTGGCGTAAGTGGGGTTGTACTCCACTGTTTTGATTGCACAGTGCTACTCAGCATTTGTCATGACTTGGCACCCTTCAACTGCCCATTGCAACCTAAGAGTGTACCAATGCCTTAAGAACGGGGATTCAGTATCAGCAAGTTTTGATAATTCTGCAATTTCTTGGTCAGTGACGGAAAAAGTGGTTTACTAATCATATGACGTGATGAGGCGCTGTTTGAGGGCTTGCTCTTTAGAGATCTCGATGTTGAGCAATTCAACAGTGGAGTTAACTGCTTTTGCGAAGGCAAGTTCAAATGTCTCCCAAGAACAAGGCATCGTACGAACTTCGTTTGCAAAGGGTTTGGGCAATAGGCCTAAGTCCAAGCGGTTGTAGCTCATAGCTAGCTCTCTGAAAGTGGCATCTAGTAGTCTAATGCAATCAATCACGTCATCCCCCGTATCTTCGGATAGATCTGAGGTCAGTGTCAAAAATGATTTTCACTCATAGGAGGGTTTAAGACGTGATGGTGGTTGGGGTTTGATAGTACTAGAGCCTTTGACAATGAATAGTTGCGATTGCGGGTGTTCTTGAGATTGCGGTTGGACCTCTTGGATTAGGGCTGGGGAAGTAGTAGCGACATCCGATGGACTACTGCCTTCAAAATGGATCAGGGTAGTCGGATTGGCTCTAGCGGGTGATGACTCATGTGACGATGTCTGTCGTTTGGGCCGATAGGCTTGTTCAACTCTCTTGGGCATGTGCATGGATGAGCTTGATGGATGTGGGTCTCGAAAGCGCTACGGCTTGTGGTTTTGAGATTCTATGGGACTTGGGGTGATCAAGCTTGAGGTCGGCGTACGAGTGTTGCCTTTGGCCGTGTGGGCTTTAGGGATCCATATCCAAGCATTTCCCTCATAGTAGCCTTGCGCGTGCAAGAGGGATTTAGGGACCCATCTTTGCTTGATCATGGGTCAATTTCTATGACTGTGCCTTGGTTTCCTAGGTTTAGAGTTTTGGGTCTTATGAGAATGTGTGTGTCGACTCCTAGGCAGCGGTTGCGACTATTTAGGCTTCCATTGAAACCTAGGCTGTTGGGCCTTAGCTTTTGCTGCTATGGACAGCGGTTCTTGAGAATTGGTGGGTGGTGGTCGAGCATTACCCCCCCTCCTTAGATTTGATTGCTAATACTTCAACCGGTGGCCTTGTGGACTGTGATGAGGTCGCGCAGCCCTTGCTGAAAGCTGTAACAATGCAAACGTTGCCTATGGCGAGGTGGATGTGTTGCAACTCATAATCAACATCGCAATGAGTTTGCTTTTTGAAGGTTCGCCCTAGCAACGACTCTGTGCCTGCGTCTTTGGCGTTTGGCAACACGTAGAAGATCATTGGTACAATCTTAGACTCAAGAAATGGCGGCTCTGCACTTGCCGAGAAGTGCGTATGAGCGGCCCCCATATGGGCTTAATTTGGAATTAGTGGACTGTAATGGTGGTTTGCCAAGTTGGGTCCAATGATTGTGAGTCAAAACATTGAAGTCTGCTCCCTCATCGATCAAGGCATTGAAGGCACATGTTCGCTTGGTAGTGACCGTGATGTGTAGGTATGCGCGCTCTACGGCTTCCTCATCCTCATCATCGATTTCAGTGATTGTGGCTACTCGTACTTTGACAAGAAGTTCCAACATTGGTGGCTCATGCAAAGGATGCGTGGGAGGGTAGTACTTCATGACATGACTGCCATTGAAGAAGCCTATTCCCTCGCCGTCTAGAGTCTCGAGCTCGACGTTGCCTGTTCGGTTGATTGTACGAACTTTGAAAGGTCCAAGACCTCTAAACTTCATTTTTTTATTATGCCCCTTAACTGAGTATAGGAGCACTAAGTCACCCTGTTCGAAGTTGTGTTGCTTGACGTGCTTGTCAAACCAACTCTTGCATCGTGCCCTCTCACATATGAGCGCATGAGTGGCTAGAAGGCGAGTCTCCGAGAGGCATTCGAGTTCAACTAGGTGTTGCGTCCATGCCTCCTTTCCTTCCCATCATTCCTAAAGTGCTATTCTCAAGCTAGGCACGAATAATTCTACAAGGAGAATTGCTTCAGTTCCGTAGGTCAACCTAAAGGGGGTCTGGCCGACAGCCATTTTATAAGCTATGCGATAAGCCCACAAGGCTGCCATCGGCTTGTTATACCAGTCACTGCACGAGGCAGAGACTACCTTGGTCAAGACGTTGACAAGACTCTTGTTTGTGGATTCTGCCTGGTCATTTGCTTAAGGGTAGTATGGAGAGGATTTTCGATGGATAATTAGGAAGGTGGATAAGAGATGTGCTATCAGTTCATTGATGAAGTGTGTGCCCTGGTCATCACTGACTAGTTCGATGGGGCAATCGAATCATGAGATTACCTGCTCCCACAAGAACTTCGAGCATCGTTTTTCATGTTGCTCTCGCCTTTGCCCATTTTGTTAGGTAGTCTGTGGTCACAATGATGTATTTGGCCTGCGAATACTATGCAACGGGGATGATGGGTCCTATGTGTAGATGTCATCATCTAACCTAGGAGGCATGGTCTTTTCAACAGGCTCTCTGGCTGATATTTTGCCTTTCTTTTATCTTTATTTTCAAAATACGCATCAGAGTTCTTTCTAAGCGTTAAGGAAGCTTGTTATTCTAGATTTGTCATGTTTAATGAAGCTTTCTTCCTTCCTTTTGTGATTCACACTCCAAATTGTTCTTGATCATGCTTTCAACTGTAAATTTAAGCATATTGGCATGAGCGTGTTTTGGATTCATAGGGTACAATCGTTGCTTCACCGACATTGCGTCTAGTGTCATGGGTATATTATGAGTCACTACACTCGAATCTACCCCTTTGATCTCTTCCAAGGACCAAGCGAATATGTCTATGTACTCTCACAAGAGAGCGACAAGACTCGTTTCTTCTTCCTCAGTCAAGTCATCGGCAATGAAGGCTGGTCGGGGTGTCTCCCCTTCCTAGGCTAGGTTCACCTCCTTGACCTTGGCTGGTCCCTCGATTGGTTCCTCATTCGCCCTTGCCATTTGGCACCCAACAGGATCACTACCCTATCTCCTTTCTTGAATTTCATAAATCTTTTAGGGAGGTCCCGTGGTTTTCGATGTTCGTTTGTTCGTGTGTCCCTAGATTGTTTCGCCCTTTCCTGTTTCAATCGTCTACACCTCAAGTGGACGGGTAGGTCCCCCTTGGTGCGTCGGGTCCTGGGCGGCCTAGGTATTTTTGGGTCGCTATCTGAACTTACCTCCGACTTAGAGTCAAACTCCCTGTCTTCGCTAGAAGAGGTGGTCTCCCCTAGTGGTCGCAGTTCAGATGGTGATTCTATCCTAAGCACTGGTGTCATTCCCAGTTGGGCTAGGCATGCTTGCTCAAAGTCTATGGCTCCTACGTGTTCTAACCAGGATCGATCACAATCCATGCGCATGACCCCTCGCTCTATCCTGAAAACACTCTTTTTCTGTGGCTTGGAGTCTGCCCGTATTTGTTCTATTTCATGTCCCTCAGTGTTGTATTCTACGGTATCTATCTCACCCTCACTTTTGTCACTAAAGGATTGGCAGTCTTTGTACTCGTCATTAGAGTCCTCTGCATTAGACTGCTCATCGTCTCCTAGGGCTTGGTATATCTCTTGTCATTGATCAGGGACTAGGACCCAATTGTACATGAGGTTTAAGTCATGCACCCTGGTCCATTGCCACTTGGATTCATCTAAGAGATCGTGGAGTGGTTTGAAGTTTGTTGTTGGATTGTCAGGTAGCTTGTCGGTTAAGTATTCTAGAATCTCCTGGAGTTCTCTTTTGTTGTTTGGCACTTGGAAGGTGACGGGCTTAGGTCTCCCACAAAGGGTTCCTGCCATCATGCAAACTGGTACAGAGGGTATTCCGTTAGACGTTCCCATCATCTTGATGGCTTGCTCATATGCCTCATGATCCGAGAATGGCAGGTTGATTGTAGCAAGGATATGCATCCAATCTCGCTCATCCTCTGGGCATGGGATATACTTGGTCAAGGATCCATAAGACTTCTTGACTTGAGCATTACCTTTGAGCATCGCGGAGATGGCATCCAAGTCGATTGGTGAGGTCTTCCAAGTGTCCATCTCTACCCTCACAGCTTCTGTTCTTTTG
Organism: Lygodium microphyllum; assembly: GCF_053477565.2. Lineage (NCBI taxonomy): Eukaryota > Viridiplantae > Streptophyta > Polypodiopsida > Schizaeales > Lygodiaceae > Lygodium > Lygodium microphyllum. The sequence continues at coordinate 138,002,844 of NC_141155.1, forward strand.
CCTAGGAAGATCAAGTCATTATCCCAATCTTCGATAACTCTGGCATTGCGCATCCAAGGTCGGCCTAGTAGGATATCGTAGTCCACTCCCTTCATGACTATAAAGTCGACAAAGAATTGGACACCTGCGATTTTCACTAGCCAATTTTTAAGTACCCCGAATGGCTTCACCCTCATGCCATTTGCTAATGTGACATTAAACCGAGCGGTTTCGACAGGTGGGTTTCCCCGTCTGAAGTACTGCATGGCTTAGTACACTAACCCCAGCTCCCGTATCTACGATCCCCTTTCTCGTCGTGTCGCCTAGGGATAGGATCGGTAATACTGCATGCATCTTAGTGACTTCCCAGAAAGCATTAACATGCAAGGATTTTGGCACAGAGTGCAGTGTTAGACTCGGTATTTTTATTTCTGCATCATGGTCGTGCAGATCAGTAGCTTGTTCTTGTGACCCCTCAACCCACTGCTTTAGGTCTTGCCATAGGGTGGGATGGTGCTTAAGCAGGTCTCCCAGGCTTAACGTCACAGGGGTGGTCACTAGCGTGGTAAGGAGGTCGTTGGCTACTCATCTCTCTCCTAAACCGGATTGTCCTGGCCAATGATCGTGATTGATTTGCGGGCCTACAGCATCAAGGCTTGACCTAAGCGGTGCTGCTTGTGGTGCGGTCGCATCTCGTGACTTTGGTCAAGGGGGCAAGATTGGTGTGCTTATGTTGGGGAGATCATCAATCTCATCCTCTAGGATGGGCTCAGCATCCCTTAAGTGCTCTTGGGCCTCTTTCACCCAGTCCTTCACTTTCTGTATGGCCTCTAGTTGGCGCTTCAGATGTGGGTATTCCCCTACCTTGCCACTTCCCTTTTCGGCCGTCTTAGGGGCTAAAGTTTCTACCTCTGCATCCATGACCTTCTTTCCAATAGGCAGAGTTGTAGCACTCTCAGTTTTTAGTGCAATCTTAGCTTTCAACCTCTTCTTTCTCAACATGCGGCTCTTCTTCCCTATTGAGGCTGCATCGAGGTTGCTAGGTCGTGGCAGTCATATGTCGGCCTGCTTCGTTTGGGCACGGGTCATGACCCGCAATGGGATAGGTGTGGCCTCCCCATCGAGGTTCTTGATACCAAATAGCCCCAATGGGACAGATGGTACATTGGCTGAACTTGAAGAAGGTTTCCGCTTTGGGCGATTGACAAAGAGATGGGTGATTCCACACTCAATGCACCTTAGGTCAGCTTTGTCTCTGTTTTGCTGCTCCCTCTCAGGGCAACGTGATGAGACATGACCTGGATAACCGCAAGTCCAACAAATGATTTAATCCTGTGTTTGCCCTCCTAGGCCTCTACCTCATCCTCTCCCTAACGCCATCACCGGTACTAGTTGATAGTCCATAAGGATTGTGTTTCCCTCGTCGTCATGAGAGACGTAAGGGTATACGTAAGTCTCTTGCTCATTTGGCTCTTCCAAGTAGTGGACTAGAGCATCACTCGGTGGATGGGTCACGTAGGGACCACGCAGTCTAGGTATGCCTATAGGGTTTATGTCCATCCTAGGAACAATCGGCTTTATATCGTTAGGCGGAGGAAGGGCCAATGGGGCTCCCCTTTGCTCGAACTGCTCTACAAAGCTGTATGGATCGTGGCGGGGTTGGTACTTGTCGAGCTGCTTTGCGACTATTGGGATTTTAGACTGGCTCTTAGAGCCTTGGGTTGCTCCTAATCCTACTAGCAATGATGTTGCCAATGTTGCGGCACTTTGCTCTGCTGCGGTGTTGTCTAGCAGTCGCTTCATGAGAAGCTCGCTCAACGTCGAGTTTCCTTCTAGGGCTCTCTCGTGATCCGTTCTATTTCTACCGACTTAAATTCAGCATCTGCTGCACCTCATGCAACTCTGTGCTTTGCCTTTGGCTCCTAGCATACTGGTTTCTATTGTATTCGACTATGCTTTGCAATGCCTTGTGGGCTAGCTTTCTCTCTTCTTCTAAGTCTGCAATGATAGCATCTGTTGTATTGTCGCAGTGCTCATACCGAGCGTGTGCATCGTAGCTACTGACCAGCTGTGCTGAATAGCCTTTGGGAGGACGCCTAAGTCAAGTTCCTCGTTAGACGTGCGGTCTGAGCTTTCTTCTGCCATAGTCGAGTTCTCATGCTCCACCAAGCTATCGATCAGGTTGAGTAGGTTTGTTAAATCCACTTTGTTGGTGCCACTTGCTTGGTCCTAATTCACGTGTTGATGGTTTGTCTACGTCTTTGGGTCCTCTCCTATTGGTGGGTTTCTTGAGTGGTTTATCTGAGTGAGTTCCTTAACTTATTAAATAAAATCCTCAATTTATCTCCACTCAGTGTGTGTGTTCTTTCTAGTGCGCTTGTGCTCAATTAGGGTTTCAGTTTTCCTTAAGTGTACTTCAAGTGCGGAAATTCAAGGTGAGTGTGGCAAACAATCTCTAAGCGTCTTACACACTCTCGCTTCGTTTTGGGCCTGATAGGCTTTTTCGATCAATTCTCTGGCTGTCTTAACGGGGTTTAGGATTTTCCTATTACGTTGCCTTGCTCGTTTTCTGGTCCAATTAGGGTTTTATGGCTTAGCAGGTTGCCTCTAGGTCTCTAAGTCTCGTGATAGGCTACTCAAGCTGCTAAGCGACTGTGCCTTACAATTTTATCTATTTCATGTGCCATAATCAAGTTCCGAGTATCAGGAGGACTTGGGACAATTTGTGCTGTTAGAGCTCTAGTTGGATCAGGTCAAATTTCTGAAAATTTGAGATAAATTCACACTTAGCCCAAGTGGTTCAAATTGCAGGGGTCGAGTGGGTGATTCGGACGGGCCGAGGCACATGGGCCAAGGGCCGAATCACATTGGTCCAAGGGTTGAGCTTTTTGCAGGCCGAGGGCCGAGTCTTGTCATTTGGATAGGGTCGCTCGGACGGGCCAAGTTGCTCAATGGGGCCGAGTGCCATCACTCGGACGGATCGAGAAGACTTTGGGCTGAGGGCCGATCAGGGTTTCCGGGACGAGTCAGCCGAATGGCAAGAGCCGAGGGCCGATTCTGGGACTCGGCCCAGAAACAGCCGCTCGGACCGGTCAAACGTGGTGCGATGAATGCAGTGCGACAACGATTTCGATCAAATCTCATGATTTAGACAATCACTCCAAGCACAAACTTCCAGATCCTAACTAGGGTGCCAAGGGAAGTGATTGGTATACCTAAGGTGAGCGGTAGGCTCTCTGATGACGAGATCGAATCAAATCTTTGCGGGGGCTCTCTCTCTCTGTCTGTCTGTCTCTCTCTCTCTCTCCCTCTCTCACTGCAATGGTTGCAAATAAGTTCTCCCTTGGCCTCTTGGCTCTTAAACCCCTTCCCAGGTAAGGTTTTGACTCTCCCAATCACTCACTTGCCGACATTAAGCATCCCAGACAAGCTTTTTGCCATTTTTTGCATGATTTATGCCCTGTTTTGCAATAGTAAACGCTACCCTTTCCCGATTCGATTTCCTAATCCTATCCTATGCTAAATGCAACAAGAATCGAAAGCAACAAATTGAAATGATTTCTCCATGTTTTCCAATCATCAAACTAACTAACTAACCCAAAATACTTACTTGTTTCGAAGATCAAAACACCCAAACTTCCTACCTATCTCAAGCTCCGTTTCGGGGATGAATCCCTTACTTTGATGCTCGATATGAGGCGCGCAAGCGCTCAAGCTTGAATCCATTGGTCCCGGCAAATGGAACCAAAAATGTAGAGGGAGCTCATGCTCAACTACCAAGACCCACGGACCACTTATTGTTTTAAGCGTTTCAAGCGAGCTCTAATGGCTATCTCTCACCTAGCCGACGCGCCGTTGATCCTACGAGTGTACTGAGCTTACCTTGATGTTGATATGAGTTTCCTCCTCTCTCGCACACACCGGTAGCTCCACGATCCTAGATGCCAACTCAAGCATCCTCAAGCCTCCTCCATCTGCAAGCTCCATCCACCATAGCCACGCACACGAGAAAAGAGAAGAGAAGAGAAGAGAAGAAGATAAGAGGAGATGGTGAAGAGCTTCACCCTCTTGATGCCTCACTCCCACATAGCCACTCTCTCAAACTCTCACACTCCCTCTCTCAAGAGCACACACAAGCAAGGAGAAGAGAAGAAGAGAACTCTTGTTAGCCACACACCAAAGAATGAGCTTCCATTCACTTTTTGAACTTTATATACAAGCCCTAAAATCCCATGGGCATCCATCCCTTTTTTACATGACTGGTTGTTGTGGCAAGGTCATTTCTTTATTTCCTTTTCTAGCCTTATGCCTCTAGTCTACACCCATCTAATATTTTACAATTGGCATAGGAGGGAGCCTGGTGCTCTTTTACACGAGTTTTTGGAGGTTTTTGAGGCGCCTTTCATTTAAAATTATGCTTTTGGCCCCACTTAGCTTTAGAGGCCGCCTGCGTGTCTTTGCTCTTTTTCTATCATTTTTTCTCTTTTTCATTCATTTTTCCGCCTTCTTGACTTGGGGTTAACAGTTGCTCCAAATGGGGCATGCTGCATGTCAAAACGAGTTTATTATGAGTACTTTTGGCCCATGTATGATGCACATTCTTGATATTTGGGCAAAGTACAAAACTGTTCTAAAATAGTGTGCAGTGGTTGGGTGCATAACTAGCTAGTCATCAATCCATTGGGCCTCTTGGAGATGAAGAAATTCATTGATAATGGTGGCTAGGTAGCATGAGGCTTCTTCTAGGGTAGGCCTTGCCATTTGATAAGGTACTCCTTCATGGATTGAGTTTTTAACTGCTTATCTTGTTGCTCGATGATTGCCTCAGGGATATATTGAATGATGCCTTCTTTATCTATAGGGGGGAGTTCTTCCACATAGTCCATTGAGGTGCCCATGAAGGGTTTCAGCTAGCTAACACAAAACACATTGTGGATTTTGGTGGTAGGGGGAAGCTCTAATTGGTAGGCCCAAGTCCCCACACATTGTGGATTTTGGTGGTAGGGGGAAGCTCTAATTGGTAGGCCCAAGTCCCCAACTCTCTAAAGATTCGATAGGGGCCATAGAAGTGGTGGGCCATTTTGTTACTACTACCCTCTTTGAGAGTGAAATAGTGGGACTTAGGCACTTTCAAGAGGACCAGTTCCCCTTCATGGAATTCCAAATGCCTTCTTTTCTTATCAGCGTATAGTTTCATGTGACTTTGTTCCTTTTAAAGATTCACTTTGCATTACTAAAGTAGGTCATGCATCATGCGATCCAACTTGGCTTGACTCTGAGGGTTGATCTTATCATTGAATAAGACTGTAGGGAGGGGGACCTTATATTCATATAGTGCCTCAAAAGGGAAAACTACGATGCTAGAGTGGATGGAATTATTATAGGCAAACTCAGCCAAGTGGAGTCATGTATCCCAACTATGTTGTACATCATGGCAAAAGCGTCGCAAATATGTCTCAAGCTATTTGTTTACTCTTTCAGTCTGGCCATCAGTCTAAGGGTGTGATGCAGTGGATGGGGTGATCTTGGTATCTATAGATGTGGAAACTATCTACCAAAATTTTCTCATAAACATAGCATCCCAATCATGTACTATGAGTTGTGTTAAGCCATGCAACGTGAAGACATATTCCATAAATTGAGTGGCCACCTAAGAGGTAGTGTATTAGGTCTTAGTGGGGATAAAGTGGGCAGCTTTAGTGAGGTGATCAACTACCACATATATATTGTTCCATCACAAGGAGGCCAGTGATGAAGTCCATTGTGATATGAGTCCATTTCCCTTCAGGAATAGGGAGGGGCTGCAAGAGGCCAGCGGGCCTGAGTGTATTGCCCTTGTTTTGTTGGCACGGGATACACTTGGTCACAAAGTCCTTGACATCTCTCCATAAGCCTTTCCTATGAAAGCTCTTGGAAATCTTGTCATATATTTTGGAAACACCCAAATGACTAGCAATGGGATAAGAATGCATCTCTTCCATGATCTTCTATGTGAAGGGGGAAGTGTGTGGGATGATGATCTTGCCATGGGACCAAATAAGGCCATGCTTGAGCTGATATTGGGAGTTTTCAGCCATGACCCCATGCTATAATTTTTGAAAGATGTAGTTGAAGTTATCATCTAAGAGATAAGCTTCTTGAAGCTCTTCAATCCAATCACTATGCAACTTTGAAATAGAGGATACTCTACATACCCACATCTGAGAGAGTGCATCAGCCACTATATTATCTTTGCCCCGAGTATGAGAAATGTCAAAGTCATAGTTTTATAATGCCCACATCTGAGAGAGTGAATCAACCACTATATTATCTTTGCCTTGAGTGTGAGAAATAGAGGATACTCTGCATGCCCACATTCGAGAGTGTGAATCAGCCACTATATTATCTTTGCCCCGAGTGTGAGAAATAGAGGATACTTTGCATGCCCACATCCGAGACTGTGAATCAGCCAATATATTATATTTTCCCCGAGTGTGAGAAATATCAAAGTCATAGCTTTGTAATGTTGCCACCCATCGCCTTTTCTTAGGAGTCAAAGTGGACTAAGTCAAGGAGTACGGAGGACTCAGTGGTGAATTTTTACTTGGAAGCGGCTGCCATAAAAATAGTGGTGCCATTTCTTGATAGCATGGAGAATGGCCAACATCTCCTAGTCATACACATTCATCTGCATCTCCTTATCATCAAGCTTGCAGCTCTCAAATGCAGTCACACCATGCTCTTGTGCAGTGCAACAATACTGCACAAGTACCCCTACCATTGGCATCACAATGAATGGTAAACATATTAGAGAAGTGAGGGCAGACAAGGATAGGAGCATAAGTAAGCACGTCCTATAATTGCTTGAAGTTATGATTAGTGGTGGCATCCCAAAAGAATGATTCCTTTTTTAGTCAATCAGTCAAAGGTGTTGCAATGGTAGCATAGTGCTTAATGAAGCGTCTATAGAATGAAGAGAGACCAAGGAAGGCATGTAATGAAGTGGTGGTGGATGGAGTGGGCCAATCCCTAACACATTGCACCTTCTTTGGGTCAGCTTGTATGCCTTTTTTGCTCACAATGTGTCCCAAGTACTCCACAGATGTCTGCATGAAGATACATTTGCTCTCCTTAGCAAAGAGTCAATGCTCTCTCAATATGTCAAATACCCTTCTTCTGACATGTGTCAAGTACTCCTCTAGGGACTTGTTATAAATGAGGATGTCATCAAAGAAAACGAGCCCAAACTTGAATAGAAAGGGTTGAAGAATTTTGTTCATGAGGCTCTACAATGTGGTGGGGGCGTTAGTTAGCCAAAAGGCATCACTAGAAAATGATAAAGCCCACTATCAGTCCTGAAGGCCATTTTTATTTTGTCTCCCTCCCTCATATGAATTTGGTGGTAACCAGAGCTTAAATCAATCTTAGTGAAAAAGCATGCCCCTTTCAACTCATCCAACAAGTCATCAATCCGTGGGATGGAGTAGTGGTTCTTCACTATGATTTTGTTCAAGCCTTTGTAGTCGATGCACATGCGGAAAGAGCCATCTTTCTTCTTGACTAATAGGACACGGGATGCATAAGGAGAAGAACTCAGTTCAATGAAATCCATCTCCACCAGCTTCTTGACTTGCTTTGCAACCTCTTCATGTTCACACTTGGAGAGTTTGTAAGGTGGCTTATTTACTGGCTTGGAATGGGGCTCTAAATCAAGTGGATGGTCCACTTGCCTCTTAGGGGGAAGGGCTGTAGGCATCTTAAAAAAAATCATTGTACTTCTCAAGTAGGGCCTACAAAGCGGAATCCTTAGATGCTTCAGAAGGCTGACTTGAATTGTCCTTATTCAATCACAAGACAAAGATATGTGAGCATTTCTTAAACTCCCATTTGAGTTGCTTTGCTATAATGAGTTGAAAATCAACATGATCTTGAATGTCCCTCTAAGCAGATGAGTTGGCCATTCATCATAAAATCCATGTAGAGCTGAGAGAAGTCCATAGAAATTTTCTCCAATTGTTTCAGCCAATCACAACACAAGACAACATCAGTTGGGTCCATAATGAGGGTAATCAGATCAACCAATGCCACATAATTTTCAGCCAAGCATAAGGAGATGGTAGGGCATACATGTGTGTTGATTTCTTCTTCTACATTTGCTACTTGGACCTTCAAGGGGTGGTGTAATTCTGTAGAGGTGCATTTCAATCTGTCAAGGGGTAATTTATTAACAAAATTGTGGGTGCTACCAATGTCCCCAAGGATCAAGACATGCTTCCCATGGATACTACCTTGAATGCGTAGGATGTTGGGGCTCCGAGAACTTGTCCAAGCATCCAAGGAGATGGAGCAAAAGGAAGTGGTAGATGGGTGGGATGTCAGATCAAGTATCTATGATGGGCAGCCTCCCAGGTCACAAGGAAACTCATCCTCCCAGTCATAGAATTGCTCATGATCCACATCCTGAACATGCTCAACATGGTCAGTGGGTAGGTCATCATCATCATTGTGCTAATCTTCCATGACATACATGCTATGAACCTTGACCTTAGATGTCTTGTAAGGTCACTTGGAGGCATGGTCAGTAGTCTACTTATCCCCATATTTAAAGCATAGGCCTTTTTCCTTCTATTCCTTCATAACATCCGGTGAAATGAAACGTTGGCCACCACTAGAGCCATGGGAAGGTGATGTAGTGGACTGTTTATTTTCAGCATACTTACTCTCAGTATTAAAGCCAAATGCCATCCCAAAAGTGCATGGTTGTCCTTCAGCATAGAAGGTGGGTATTTTGGGGTTGTTATTAGGCATAGAAGTGCCTCAAAAATCACCTCCATATGGGGCTGATCTTGAAGGGGTATAGGACTATCTAGAACCTTATTGAAAATGTTCATTCTTACGGTACTTCCTTGCATATCTCTTGGCCAATTCAATTGCTTCAAATAGCGTGGTAGGATTTTGGGCCATGTCATTCACCGATAGGCTCGGTTCCAACCCATAGATATACTTATGCAATTTAGCATCATTGCTAATGCTCTCCACATACACAGCCAAGTTCATAAACTGATTTGTGCACTCACGTAGAGTGAGATTACGTTGGTCAAGAGTGTACCATCATCTTGCCAACCGCTCTTTTTTCACACGAGACACAAATACTTGGACCACATGCATTTTAAAGTCTTCCCGGGCTGATGATTCTCTCGATTGATATAGTGCCACCATGTATGGGAAAATCCTTCTAAGTGGAGAGAAGTGAATATAATTTTCTAATCATCAGTGCAGGGGTAGATATTGAAGTAGGACTCTAACTTGGATGTCTATTCCTCCAGGTCTGATGGTGAGGGAGATTGTCCATTGTACTTAGTGAGGATAATCTTGTCATGTACATCATGAGGGCCTTGCTGCCCATGAAACCCTAGTTGTCCATACATCCCATGATGTCCATACATACCTTGTTCCCCATACATACCGTGTGGTGCATTTATCCCATGCTTCTCATTATATCCATGTTGCCCATGATTGTCATGCTGGCCATTAGTACCATACTATCCATGATGGGGCTGATTCATATAGGTTGCATGGGGGCTCCTATGGAGAGTGGGGGAGCTTCTACCAAGCGTGGGAGTGGGCCTCAGTGGGGTGTTGGCTACATGGTTGATGGGGGAGCTCAACATGGGCTCGTCATGCACATGAGAGGGTTCACCAACCTTTAGGTAGAAGGGGGTATTCCCTTAGCTCCAAGGATTCCCTATGGACCATGCAATGGATCCTGAGGTGATGGGCATCTAGATTCGTGCTTTGAGTCATTTGCCTTCTCTTCGGATGAAGCTGTAGCTAGTTGAGCAACAAGGGTGGTGAGTTGCTCCAAGGTTTGTTCAGTTCAAGATTTTGAGAGGTCCATTTGCTCAATTGCTTCATCCAACTTGGACATCATTTGGTGGTGGTTGGTGGCCATGTCATTATGGGAGTCCATGTGATGAAGCTTTTCCTAACATAAGGTGTGGTTGAGCAGGTTGTAGGAATCAATATCGATCATTTCCTCTTGCATATCACCATGGTAATCTTGTGCCGAGCTCAATTCATCATTCATGGAGGTCATGGAGTCTCTAATCTCCCTCTGGAGTTCTTCATGGGCCTTACTTTTGCCTTTCTGGCCAGCCATTCGAATGCAATCCATAGGACCTGCTATCAGTAAATGGGGTGTAACTTTTGGTAGGAAACTCTGATTGCTGATATTTTTTATTTAGATCAGAGGGGAAAAATCCCTCTTCAAGATGAGCTATTAATCTTTGTATGATAGAAAATGATCAGAATATTCTACAATGGAATTTCTGTCTATCCTAGAGTGGTCCACACCCTGTCCATAGTGACCCTAGTGCACAAAAATGGGCATAACTTTCAGAGGGGAAAAATCCCTCTTTGAGAAAAGATATAGGCTTTACTCCTAGGTGCAATACAAATTTTTTTGTAATTGGATCTTTATTACTATCTTGATTGACTATGACAAAAAAAACATTGTTTGTCCCTTAATGCAAAATGAGAGTAGCATTTAAGGACCCGTAAAGTGCCAAAAAGGAGTGGGCTAATGCAAATTTTATGTGAGAATTTAAAGCCGATGGAAGCGGAACATGAAGATTCGACAATTTTTAGAGACCAAGGAAGGCAGAATTGCAAACTTCGGGCATTGTTGTGGATGCATATATATATATATATATATTTTAACAACCTAATTGAAGAGAGATAACTTCTCCGCTATTTCGGATGTCAAGTCCAACATGCAGGATTTTTCAGATTTAAATTCGATCATTAGGCGAATAAGCTGTGAGTGGCAGGACATTGCAAAGGTTGAAATTGACCAACAAAAGGGAGACAAAAGTTGGGCATAGCCTTTAGGGGGGGCCAAAGCCCCTAAATTTTTTTCAAGGGGGTGCATTTTTAAAATGGCGACGATTAGGAAATGCGCCCTCTCATGGTGTCGATATTGGGTGGAAGAGGATTGGAGGCCTGTAAGCAAGCCACACAACTGATCAATCTTAGCATCTTCTTGAATTTTACACTCTCCATCGCCGATCTTTGATCGAAAAATGGCTGCCTGGTGGAGGAGATAAAAAAATTAGTATTTCTTTCTCCTCCCTCCTTTCTCCTCTTGCTACTTGTTCACACACATGATTCTAAGAGAGAAGGGGGTCGAGTTGAATGCAAGATGTTGATGGAATAATGGAACCATAGCGAAAGAGATCGTGAATTGGAGTTGAAGAGAGCGTCAACGACCAAGAATGAGCATTAGCAGCCTCCTTGCCATGAAATACGCGTCTCCAAAACTATGATTTTATGTGTAAGTGATAGATCCATTTGTTTTATGATAGATGGTTGATGGAATTGTTTGTAAATGGTTGCCTTTGATTGATAATGCTGAACTTTATCAGAAATCTTGAAGAAAAACAAAAAGTTTAGAGGTTCATATGGATTAGAAATGAATATAAATTCAATTCTCAATGGTTGTGATCAATCCAATCCATAAATCAAATATATTAGAAATTTTATCGAAATAAATGAAGAAAAATAGTTAAAAATGAAAAAAATTAGGTTTTTGCATTAGAAAATCAAAGAAAAATACGCTTTATGTTTGTGGATGTATAGCATGGCTGGATCAGGGATAAGCCTCAGTTCCTCCTTTTCTCTATGTTAAAGTATAGTTTTTACCACTTTTATAAGAAAAACACATGAAAAAACCTCTTTCTACACCTATCAATGATGCATAACCTAAACGGTAGGGGAAAAGAGGGGTTTTGATGTTGATTAGTTGTTTAAAGTTCTAATCTATTTGTTGTACACGCCATATAGGAAATTTATAATTTAAGTTTAAGAGGGTCTAGCAGCACAAGGCTACCCAGTGCTGACCCTTAGCAATGTAGCATTACGTGTAGGCTAAAATCATTGAAAGAAATGTCTTTGCAGTGCACAATGCTGATTTTTAAATCATAGTTTTTTTTAGCACTCTGGCCATTCACAGTTGCATTGTGCATATCACATGGTGTAATTCCTAGATGCATTGCAATTGTTTTCTTATACATATGACCTACGTTGAGTTGTGAGACACCTAAGTTGTAGGTTTAGACGATCACATTCCTTGGGGAATTGTTAAGAGAGGAAATATATTATCTCCTAGAATGAATTAAAACAAGAGTGGATTTTGTGACGTCCGTGTTATTTGTGTTAGCAGTGCATCGAGGGGCTAATCCCCGAGGTATAGGAGAGCCACAGTGGGGCCATGACATTCAACCAAGGGGTGTCTCCTTCTATTTGTGCTTACTAGGTGTTTTTACATCGAGATATGTATAGGTACTTCCTTTGAGGAGTGTGGGGAAGGCTTAACAATTGGACTACAATCCAAAAGAAACGCATAATTTACAATAGAAGTTAGGTTAGTGTGTCCCTTAGATGCTCCTGACTGAGAGGCCGAGGGGATGTGTTATTTGAGTGTAGAGAGGCCAACTACTGCTTAGAGCTAGTGTTAGTGAGCCCATTTTAGGTCCCGACAGGTGGTGCATTTGCCGAGAGCTGCTAATAACTAGTGGTTTCCAAATCTCGGCCAATAGGGACCAATTCATTAGTATATGCCAAAAATCAGTGAGATAGACTCACAAGACCGTCAAGCTGAGCTTCAAAAGCAAGAAAGAGCTAAACAGACAGTGGGCCAAAATAAATAGAAGATATTTTCTATCAAGGAGTGGTCCAATATCCTTACAAGGATGGGGTCTTAGTAACCCTAGCTTGATGCATAGTCCATTAGGGGGAGGAAACTCTGGTACTTCCCCCCTTGCAATTAGTCAGTCCACTTTGAGTGGAGTGATAGTCCCAATTGTTCAAACTCATTTAGTGAATCTGATTGTTACCATGGCAGTGCAACCCATTGAATCCCAGCAGCAAGGATGTTGAACTTGCCAGCCTTAGGGTTTCCTCTACCCATTTTTAATGGGTTAGTAGAGAAAGATGCAAAACTTCACATCAATGAATTCCAAAAGTTAATGTTTAACTGTTGAATTGAAGATGAGGGACACTTGATAATGTTCTTCAACATGACTTTGAAAGGACAAAGCTATAGTGTGGTATCACAACTTAGAGGCTGGAACCATAACTACGATCAACTTATTCTTTGCGGCCTTTCAAAGAGAGTTTGCCCTTGAAAGGGGATGTCAGTATTGGCTACGCATCCTCAATGTTACACATCAAGAACCTCAAAAGAATATCCATGGGTATGCCAAGAAACTAAAGGAGGTATTTCGTAAGTTGCAAACCTATATTTCTATTCTAGCTGCTGCTGCTCAGTTGCAATACTTTTTGAATGGGCTAGACTAACATTCAAGTGCAATTGAGTAGTGTTGCTCTTGCTGACTATTACATAGGCAAAAGAGGTAAAATCATGATTAAAAGTGTCTTATACCTCTAGGGAAAACCAAAATCTGAGTTTAGGGTTTGGAAATACTTTAGAGCTGACGAATGGAGGTCAAGGGATGCCCATGAGTCCTCCTAATGGGAGAGGAAGCATAATTCCAAATGTGCCCATGTTGCTAGCTCCTCCTAGTGTGACCATGCGTATGACTAGTTAGATGGCTCCACCAACTGTTGGAAGCCCAACGATAAATCCTACCATTGTTCCAGGGAATCAATAACCAATCCCTAATCAAGTGGTTAGGCTAATGGAACGACATGTAGATGATCACAGCTATGAGTCAAGTGTCCTTGGCAAAGTTAAGGATATGATGAAGCACTATACTGATATGATTAGCAAAAAATATAGACAAATAGCTGTTGATGTTAATTTCCTTAAGAAGCAACAGAATTTGATAGGGAGTCGATGCCCTAAAGAGGGTGACCCCTCAAGATTCAGCTATAAGTGGTGTGGTGGTCAACATTTCCCTAGGAATTTTCCAAATGTTAAATGTGACATATGTGGGAAGTCTGGCTATTTAGCTAGTACCTATTGGAGTAATATTAGCTCTCTCCAGTAAGGAAGTAAATATCCAAGTCCGGTTAGTCATTGAGTGCAAGGGAATAATCTCCAACAAGTTGAAGGACGGAAACAAATATTGCAAAAGAGGGAAAGCTATGGTAGAGGAGCTACCTAGTGGCAGTGGAGTTAGCCTTATAGAAGTTGTTTGCATCAATGGCACTGAAGCTTCTAATCTACAGCTTATTACAAGAGGTCAAAAGGGTAAAGAGGTCAACAAAAACAAGGCAAAAACTATCGAGGGAAACCCCAAGCAAGATGATAAGGGGATGCAAGTCCTTAAACTCAATATGGAAGGTGGACCTCTCAAGGCTGTAGATGGTAAAGCCGACCCCAAGAAGGATAAGGAATCGCCAAAGACGAAGAAGCACCAAATCTGGTTCAAAGACCAAAGGAGAGAATGATCTAGTGAGAAAAGCGAGCTCTTGCTAGCTATCATGATTTTGATTTAGTAAGTTCTCTTTAAGTTAAGCTAGATGTAAATCTTTTACAGTTAGTTAAGTTGTCTCCAGGAGTGCGCAAGGGATTTAAGAAGATTCTACACAATGGGTATATCATTGAGCCCTTGGAAATAGCGAGAATAGGAGATGATTGGTTTGAGCATGTTGAAAATCATTGTCTGAGGGTAGCAGCATATGTTGATGGAATATTAGTGGACCATGCTATTGTGGACATAGTGTGGACATAGGATCCTCTGTCAACATTATGAGATTGGAATTGATGGAGGGTTTAGGATTAGAAATAAAAAAAGATGCCTCCACCATCCTCCAAATGGATGATGATAGTTTAAGACAATCGAAAGGTTGCATCACTAAAGTCCATGTGACCGTTGCCAATGTAGAATGCATTCTGGACTTTAGGGTCATTAGGTTTGCAAGGTGACCTAGCTATCAAGTATTTCTAGGTGTAGCATTCTCCACCGCGGCCCATAAAACCCCCCCTTAATAAAAATTAGTTCAAATTTTTTAAATATTCCCCTCCCCCCTCGTTGTCGCTCATAGGTGTGGGGGGAGGGGGGGGGGAAGAAGAGGAAGTAGAAGATGATGTGGTTGGGAGAGGGAGATGATGACGTGGCGGGGGAAGGGAGCAGACGACAGCGGGATGGCGGTACTAACAAGAAAGAAGGAGATGATGAAGAGGAAGAACATGATGGAGATGATGACATCCCCCCCAACGCCGACTGCATGGCAGCAGGGCATTCCTGCCCCTAGGTGGAGGTGGGGAGAACCCCAATAATAACCTTCCACCCCTTATAAACTGCCCCCCACCTTAAGCGAACATGTAATTACCATCTCTTTCCCCCCTCCTTTTTTGCTACTGTGAGAGAGAGAGAGAGAGCCCCCTTGCTACCAGAGAGAGAGAGAGAGAGAGAGAGAGAGAGAGAGAGAGAGAGAGAGAGAGAGAGAGAGAGAGAGAGAGAGAGAGAGAGAGAGAGAGAGAGAGAGAGAGAGAGAGAGAGAGAGAGAGAGAGAGAGAGAGAGAGAGAGAGAGAGAGAGAGAGAGAGAGAGAGAGAGAGAGAGAGAGAGAGAGAGAGGGACACACACACACAAAAGAGGAAGAGAAAGAGAGAGGGAGAGAGAGAGAGGAGAAGAAGAAGAAGAAGAAGAAGAAGAAGAAGAAGAAGAAGAAGAAGAAAGAGAGGTGAGAAGAGGGAGAAGAAGAGGCAGAGAGAGAGAGAGAGGGAGGGAGAGAGGGAGAGACACTCTGTGCAGGATATCCTTCTCTTCCCCTTCGTAGAGGGTGTCCACACTCATTCCTTCTTTCCCCATTCCGCAGGAACCCATACTCCATTTCTACAACAATTATCCTTCAACCACAAGCTTAGTTCTCTCCCCGATTGGCCCCATAATTGAGTACAAGGTGCGGAACTCTTGTGCAATTTGCATCTAGGGGAGACGAGGATCGAGAATGACCCCCAAGCGGAAATTGTCATGTGCGGTTGGAAACCCCACAACGAGCAATGAAGCCTCGAGCGAGGACGTCACTGCCAAGCCAACTGCGGTACCTGTTGTAAGTAATGCATTTTCGAATTGACAAATGCTTGCCTTGATTCATGCATGAGATGCGTTAGATCCGTACTAAGCTGCACGGGAAGGGATTATTGAAAATGATAAATTCATCACAAACATTCGAAAGATGGGGTTTGCAAAGTGCATGTATCAAGGGAAGCTAGTTGCACCTAGTTGATATGCGACAAGTCCATACATAGCATAAGTAGCATATAAGATCCTAAATTATTAAGCATCTATAAATCTTCAATTAATCTTTACCTAGGACAATATTTTCAAGGTTTGCAAATGCACGTAGATGGTACATGCATGGGGAAAATTATATGAAACATACATCGATGGCACACAAATTGATCTTGCATTAACGTCTTGCTAAATCACAAACTATTAGTTCATTGGGAACTTGAAGTTATGCGTAGCTAGCACAAACAACAATCATTAGGATTAAAACTACGATGCCTTGAAATCTGTCTGATACCAACTATGTTTATCAATCCTATTCGGAGTTGGGCTAGATGCAAACAAGATCTCCAAGCCTCAAAGGGAAGGGAAGAACTCAAGGGATTAGAAAAACCGTGGGATCAAGTACAAACCAATACTTCTAAACTTGTTGGAAAGAAGGCTGGGTGATCGATCGATGTAAGTGATTAATAGAATTTATGTCTTGTAGAGTGTTTGAAACTGTAACATATATGCCTTGGTCAAAAGAAGGGTGTGTTAAGTAAATTTTACATAGAACCTCTCTTGATCCCAAGGGGGGGACAACAAACACATGATGGAAAGGTTATCGCAACTTCCTGCAATGTTTGACAAAGGATACCATTGTTTTTGTTGATCGATCAAATAACGTCCTAAATGCTTTTGCATTAAACTGATTGTTGGATGTGATTTGGATGATTATTCCAAGTGCTTGTGTTTGATGGTAAATGCACGCAGGGGTCTATGATGACAAGTTGCCATGGGAATAAAGGAATGTTTTCGAAAAGACGATGTTAGGGTTGAATGCCTTGATTGCCCTTGATTCTTAATGGGATTAATTAAGGATATTTTGCATGGGTGGATAATCTCCAAGGTCACACTGCACTTCAACCCTGCACTTCATCCCGATAGGGCACTGCTCGATTCACGGGCCGAAGGTTGAGTGGTGAAAAGGCCAACCACGGAAGTCATGTCTCACTCCTAGGTCTCTTGGGGTCAATCGAGCTTTGAATACCCCTTGCCTAGTCCGGAACGGAGTTGTTGACTGCCATGAGCCAATGTCTAGGTCGTTGGAAGATCCTATTTTAGACAATGGATGGAAATTATGGTACCATGTGATTTGAACCGGGTACTTTTGTTGGACAGAAGGGATACATAATTTCTCCTATATGGGCAGGAGACAAAGATTAACGTGAAGATAAGTTAAGGAATTTGTTTGAACTTGCGCGAACGAACCCTGTTTTCTAAAAAGCTTAATTAATGAAGCTTAATTAATGAATGTGATTTTAAATGTCACATAAATGTGATAGGACCTAATTAAATAACTAAAGAATGCCTACTGAGGGAAGTGGGTGGGCGGAACCCCCAATGGGTCTGTCCTACGGCAGGGTGGTCCCAGAGAACTAGGAGGCTTCTCACAAGGTTTTATTACCATTCGACCTTTAGGTATTATTAGGTTAGAACCTGATTCATGCCATTTTAGGGGACCAGAATGGGACTATGCCCTATGGGTAGAGAGGTTGAGTGGCGCATCTCTCTTGTTTCCCATTCTCTTTAAACCAAGTGCCACATGGATCTACTTCGGCTGGGTATCTTCGCATAAAGTAGGATGCCCAAAATCCGATGCTAGAATGCTATCAGGAGACCTTGGCCACTAGAAACCCTGACTTTAGGTCGATCCTAGTGGGTTCTGCCGCAAACATTCCATTGCAAGGCGGACTCGAGAAACGCTATGTGACAACCTTGGAACATTCCATGGGAGTGCCGTGCAGCGTTGCTTGGATTGATGGACCGCTAAAAATGTGCTTGGACAACTGATAGGTGGGCACATTACAATTGGTATCAGAGTGAAACTTCGTAATGACATGTGATTGATTAATATATGGTTTGTAGACATATCCTAAACAGAATAACCTAAGTGGTAGGACTTGATTGTCAGGCACCTTCTGCACCCACGAATACGGACATGTATGAGAAGAAATTCCTTCTCAAGCAGATTAAGGCACCCAAGTTTGATGGAGAAGAATTAGACATCGCAATCGAGGTGAAGATATGGATTGAGTCAATGGATGATTATTTCTCTACTTCAGGAAACTGCTTTTTCCAATCAAGCAATCATAACCAAAGTTGACCAGGCTCAGATATGGTGGAAGCAATGGTGCAAAGATCAAGGGTGTTCTGAAGTTGTTGTCACTTGGGCCCTACTAAAAGATGTTGTATGCGGACGATACCTTCCGCCAACCTACCAAACTTTGAAGATGAATGAATTCTTGAAGCTCAAGTAGCTGGAATTAACCCTAGGGGTTCACTATATATGTATCCTCTATATAACTTGTGTTCATGGCCTATTTATAAATATCCTAATCTATGAATTTTTCTTGAATAGAATGAGACCCTTTTCTATTCAATCTGTAAGCAACCCCTTTATATGACACCCTTCTGTATGTAAAAATCGTATAAAAATGGTGTTTTAAAAACCCCTTATTTTGAACTCACGTTATATATACATATATTTATGAGTGACCCCCCCGAGAATTAACCCTAGAAGCTTACTATTGAAAGTTTGTGACTGTACTAGAATACGCAACACCTATGGATATTGCGCAGCAAGTATCCAAGTTTTGCCATGGCCTGAACACTCCTCTAAAAACTACAGTCTAGAAGCAATGCATCCAACAGACTTGCAAGATGCATTACTTTGGGCAAAGCCAATCGTCCAAGAACTTTATTTGGGAAATTGTGGCAAAGATGATTCCCGAGATCAGGGCAAGAGATGCCACACATGTGGAGAGATAGGACACATCTGTAGGAGATGTCCCTACCCTCAATGCTTCCACTGCAACAAGCTAGGACATGTCCAAGTAGACTACCATGACCTAAGTCCAGAAGACATTGAGCCTCCATGAAAACGAAGCTACACAAGTACAGTCTATGGATATATAGAGGAATCAGATGAAGACAAAGACTTAGAACCCACTACACCTTTTCAGGATGATTAGCGATCCAAGAAATTGTGTCGACATGTAATACAACTTACATTGGGAATAAATCCTACTCTTGTACCTACGATTAATTGCAATAATATGAGTTGCATTACTTGAATCATTAAGAATAGTGCAGTGAGCACATGGTGGGTCCTTACCTACAAGCCTTAAGCCCCATTAATGCTTGTCTTGCTCCCTAGTTCTTCCAAGATGAGCACATCTCGAGTTCTCTAAGGGGGAGTGGATGTAACATTCCCCATTGCGGCCCATAAAACACCCCCTTAATAATTAACATTAGTTCAAAATTTTTAAATCTTTCCCCCCCTTGTCATCACCGATAGGTGGCTAGGGGGAAAGAAGAGGAAGTAGAAGATGATGTGACCGGGAGGGAGCTAACGACGTGGCGGGGGAAGGGAGGAGACAACAGCGAGATGGCAATAATGACAAGAAAGAAGGAGATGATGGAGAGGCAAGTGATGATGGAGAAGATAATGTTCCCCCCAATGGCGACTACATGGTGGCAGGGCATTCCTAACCACCCAGGTGGAGGTGGGGAGAACCTTAATAATAACCTTCCCCCCATATAAAACCCCCCCTCCTTAAGCGAACATGAAATTACCACCTCTTGCCCCCTTTTTTTGCTGCCATGAGAGAGAGAGAGAGAGAGAGAGAGCCCCCTTGCTGACAAAAAGAGAGATAGGGTGAGAGGGAGAGAGAGAGAGAGAGAGGATGAGAAAGAGAGAGGGAGAGAGAGAGGAGAAGAAGAAGAAGAAAGAGAGGTGAGAAGAAGAAGAAGAAGAAGAAGAAGAAGAAGAGGGAGAGAGAGACAGAGAGACACTCTGTGAAGGATCTCCTTCATTTTCCATCTGTAGAGGGTGTCCACATGTGTTTCTTCTTTCCCCGTTGCCTACGAACCCATCCCATGTTTCCGTAGCGATTATCCTTTAACCACAAGCCTAGTTCTCTCACCAATTGGCCCCACTAACCGAGTACAAGGTGCGGAAGTCTTATGCAATTCGCATCTAGGGGAGATGAGGATCGAGAATGAACCCCAATCGAAAAATGTTACACACGCTTGGAAACCCTACAACAAGCAATAAAGCCTCGGGCGAGGATGTCACTCTGCCAAGCCAATTGCGGTACCTGTTGTAAGTAATGCATTTTCAAATTGATGGATGCTTGCCTTGATTCACACATGAGATGCATTAGACCCATACTAAGCTGCATGGAAAGGGATTATTGAAATGGATAAATTCATCGCAAACATTCTAAAGATGGGGTTTTCAAAGTGCATGTATCAAGGGAAGCTAGTTGCACCTAGTTGCTATGCAACAAGTCCATACATAGCATAAGTAGCATATAAGATCCTAAAGTATTAAGCATCGATAAGTCTTCGATTAATCTTTACCCAGGACAATATTTTCAAGGTTTGCAAATGCACGTAGACGGTACATGCATGGGAAAATTTATATGAAACATTCGTCGATGGCACACAAATTGATCCTACATTAAAGTCTTGCTAAATCACAAACTGTTAGTTCATTGGGAACTTGAAGTTGTGCATAGATAGCACAAACAACAATCATTAGGATTAAAACTACGATGCCTTGAAATCTGTCCAATACCAACTATGTTTATCAATCCTATTTGGGGTTGGGCTAGATGCAAGCAACATCTCCAGGCCTCAAAAGGAAGGGAAGAACTCAAGGGATTATGAAACCCTGGGATCAAGTACAAACCAATACTTCTAAACTTGTTGGGAAGAAGGCTCGATGATCAATCGATGTAAGTCATTAATAGAATTAATGTCTTGCAAAGTGTTTGAAATTGTAACATATGCCTTGATCAAAAGAAGGGTGTGTTAAGTAAATTTTACATAGAACCGCTCCTGATCCCAAGGGAGAGAGAAAATACACGATGGAAAGGTTATCGCGACTATTCCTGCAATGTTTGAAAAAGGATACCATTGTTTTTGTTGATTAATCAAATAATGTCCTAAATGCTTTTGCATTAAACTAATTGTTGGATGTGATTTGGATAATTATACCAAGTGCTTGTGTTTGATGGTAAATGTACGCAGGGGTCTATGATGACAAGTTGCCATGGGAATAAAGGAATGTTTTTGGAAAGATGGTATTAGGACTGAATGCCTTGATTGCGCTTGATTCTTAATAGGATTAATTAAGGAAGGATATTTTGCGCAGCTGGATCATCTCCAAGGTCACACCACACTTCATTCGAGGAGGCATTGCTCAATTCAAGGTCCGAAGGTCGAGTGGTGAAAAGCCCAACCACGGAAGTCTGTTGTCTCACTCCTAGGTCACATGGGGTCCTTTGAGCTCTGGACACCCCTTTCCTAGTCGGGAGAATGGATTTGTTGATTGCTATGAGCCCAATGTCTAGGGCATTGGAAGATCCTATTCTAGATAACGGATGGAAATTATGGTGCCATGTGATTTGGATAAGGTAAATCTGTTGCACAAAAGGGATACATAATTTCTCCTATATGGGTAGGAGACAAGGATTAACGTGAAGATAAGTTAAGGAATTTTTTTGAACTTGTTTGTCAAAGGATTGCTTGCTCTCTATTCGTGTCTGTGCCATAAACTACGCAAAAAAATCCTGTTCACTAAAAGGCTTAATTAATGAAGCTAATTTTAAATGTCACACCTAAATGTGATAGGACCTAATTAGATAACTAAAGAATGCCTACTGAGGAAAGCAGGTGGATGGAACCCCCGATGGGTTTGTTCTACGCTAGGGTGATCCTAGAGAACTGAGAGGCTTTTCACAAGGTTTTATCACCGTTTGATCTTTAGGTATTTTTAGGTTAGAACATGATTCATGCCGTTTTAGGGGACTGGAATGGAACTATGCCCCATGGGTGGAGAGGTTGAGCGGCACATCCCTCTCATTTTCCATTCTCTTTGAACCAAGTACGACATGGATTTGCTTCGGCTTGGATATCTCTCCATAAAGTAGAATGTCCAAAACCCGATGCTAGAATGCTATAATGAGACCTTGGACACTAGGAACCCAGATTTCAAGTCAATCCTAGTGGGTTCAGTTGCAAACGTTCCGTTGTGAGGAGGACTCGAGAAACCCTAGGCGAAAAACCCCAAAACATTCCATGGGAGTGTCGGGTAGCATCGCTTAGATTCGTCTCTCGATGGACCACTGAAAATGTGCTTGGACAGCCGATAGGCGGACACATTACAATTGGTATCATAGCAAAACTTTGTAATGACATGTGATTGATTAATGTATGGTTTGCAGACATATCCTAAATAGAATTACCTAAGTGGTATGACTTGATTGTTAGGCACCTTCTACACCCACGAATACTGACATGCAAGAGAAGAAATTCCTTCTCAAGTAGATTAAGGCACCGGAGTTTGATGTAGAAGGAGTAGACTTCACAGTCGAGGCGGAGATATGGATTGAGTCGATGGATGATTATTTCTCTACTTCACGAACCACTCCAATCAAGAAATGATAGCCAAAATTAAGTTAGTTGGCCCAGGCTCGGATATGGTGGAAGCAATGGTGCAAAGATCAAGGTATTTCTAAAGTTACTGTCACTTGGGCCCAACTGAAAGATGTCGTACGTGGACGATACCTTCCACCAACCTACCAAACTTTGAAGATGAATGAATTCTTCAAGCTCAAGTAGCTGGAATTAAACCTAGAAGCTTACTATTGAAAGTTTGTGACCCTTCTAAAATACGCACCGCCTATGGATATTGTGTAGCAAGTATCCAAGTTTTGCCATGGCCTGAACACTCCTCTTAACCACCATCTAGAAGTAATGCATCCAATAGACTTGCAAGATGCATTGCTTCGGGCAAAGCAAATTGTCCAAGAACTTAATTCGGGAAAATTTTGGCAAAGATGATTCTCGAGATCAGGGAAAAAGATGCCACACATGCGAAGAGATAAGACACATCTGTAGGAGATGTTGCTACAACCGTCAATTCTTCCATTGCAACAAGCTAGGACATGTAAAAGCAGACTCCCCTAGCCTTAGTCCAGAAGACATTGAGCCTCCAGGGAAATGAAGCTACACAAGTGCAGTCTATGGATATATAGAGGAATCAGATGGAGACGAAGACTTAGAACCCACTATACCTTTTCAAGATGATTAGTGATCCAAGAAATTCTGTCGACATGTAATACAACTTACATTGGGAATAAATCCTACTCTTGTACATACAATTAATTGCAATAATATAAGTTGCACTACTTGAATCATTAGCAGTAGCGCATCAGACACATGGTGGGTCCTAACCCACAGGCCTTAAGTCCCACTAATGCTTATCTTCCTCTAGTTCTTTCGAGATGAGGACATCTCGAGTTCTCTAAGGGGGAGAGGATGTAACATTCCCCGCTCTATGGCCTCTAAAATCCCCCCTTAATAATTAACATTACTTTAAAAAAATTTGATATTTCCCCCTCTATCATCATCGACACATGGTAGGGGGAAAAGAAGAGGAAGTAGAAGATGATGTGGCTAAGAGGGAGCTGACGACGTGTCGGGGGAAGGGAGCTGACGACAACAGGATGGCAGTAATGACAAGAAAGAAGGAGACCATGAAGAGGCAGATGACGATGGGCATGATGACATCCCACCAACCCCGACTGCATGGCGGTAGGGCATTCCTACCCACCCAGGTGGAGGTGTGGAGAACCCTAATAATAGCCTTCCCCCCCTTATAACCCCCTTCCTTAAGCGAACAGGGAACTACCACCTCTTGCCCCCCCCTTGTTTGCTACCATGAGAGAGAGAGAGCCCCCTTGCTGCCAAAAAGAGAGAGAGAGAGAGAGGAAGGGGGAGAGAGAGAGAGAGAGAGAGAGAGAGAGAGAGAGAGAGAGAGAGGAAGAGAAAGAGAGAGGGAGAGAGAGAGGAGAAGAAGAAGAAGAAGAAAGAGAGGTGAGAAGAGGAAGAAGAACAAGAAGAAGAAAAAGTAGAAGAGGGAGAGAGAGGGAGGAAGGGAGAGACACTCTATGAAGGATCTCCTTCTTTTCCCCTCTGTAGAGGGTGTCCACATGCGTTCCTTCTTTCCCCATTGCCTGCAAAACCATACCCCATTTTCGTAGTGATTATCTTTCAATCGCAAGCTTAGTTCTTTCCCCAATTGACCCCACTAATCGAGTACAAGGTGCGGAAGTCTTGTGCAATTTGCATCTAGGGGGGACAAGGATCAAGAATGATTCCCAATAGGAAAATTTCACTCGTGGTTGGAAACCCCACAATAAGCAACGAAGACTTGGGCGAGGACGTCACTGCCAAGCCAACTACGGTACCCATTGTAAGTAATGCATTTCCAAATTGACATATGCTTGCCTTGATTCATGCATGAGATGCATTAGACTCGTACTAAGTCGCACGGAAAGGGATTATTGAAAAACATAAATTCATCGCAATCATTGGAAAGATGGGGTTTGCGAAGTGCATGTATCAAGGGAAGCAGGTTGCACCTAGTTGCTATGTGACAAGTCCATACATAGCATAAGTAGCATATAAGATCCTAAAGTATTAAGCATCGATAAGTCTTCAATTAATCTTTACCTAGGATAATATTGTCAAGGTTGCCACATGCACTTTGAGGATACATGGATGGAAAAAATTATAGGAAACATACATCGATGGTACACAAATTGATTTTGCATTAAAGTCTTGCTAAATCACAAACTATTAGTTCATAACACAATATTAGTGAGTTTGAAAATCTCCCAATTCCCATTTTTTGAATACTAAAAAGTGGCACCCAAATAACATGCCCATCAGTTTTTCAAAAACTACATGTGTGACCTATCATTGGAAAGCGCTTGAAAAATGGAATCTATTGAGCTATAGAGCACTCGATTTGGAGCTATAGTGTTCAAGTTATGAAAAATTCAAAGATTTGACTACATGTCCCAAACTTATGGAAAAGTCTCATATTCCCCAATATGGTGTTTCACTAGGATCTTGAAGTTGTGCATAGCTAGTACAAACAACAATCATTAGGATTAAAACAATGATGCCTTGAGATCCATCCAATAGCGACTATGTTTATCAATCCTATTCAGGGTTGTGTGCCAGATGCAAACAACCTCTACAGACCTCTACAGACAAGGCAAGAACTCAAGGGATTAGGAAACCCTGGGATTAAGTACAAACCAATACTTCTAAACTTGTTGGGAAGAAGGCTGGGTTATCGATCAATATAAGTGATTAGTAGAATTTATGTCTTGTACAGTGTTTGAAATTGTAACATATGCCTTGGTCGAAAGAAGTGTGTGTTAAGTAAATTTTACATAGAACCGCTCTTGATCCCAAGGGGAAGAGAAAATACGCAATGGAAAGTTTATTGCGACTATTCTTGCAATGTTTGGAAAAGGATACCATTGTTTTTGTTGATTGATCAAATAACGTCCTAAATTCTTTTGCATTAAACTAATAGTTGGATGTGATTTGGATGATTATTCCAAGTGCTTGTGTTTGATGGTAAATACATGGCACAGGTGTGTGATGACAAGTTGCCATGGGAATAAATGAATGTTTTCAAAAATATGGTATTAGGGCTGAATGCATTGATTGTGCTTCTTTCTTAATGAGATTAATTAAGGAATGATATTTTGCATGGGTGGATCATCTCCAAGGTCACACTGCACTTTAATCCGGGAGGGCATTGCTCGATTCACGATGCCGAAGGTCCAGTGGTGAAAAGGCCAACGACGGAAGTCGTGTCTCACTCTTAGGTCACTTGGGGTCAGTGGAGCTCTGGATACCCCTTTCCTAGTTTGGAATGGAGTTATAGACTACCCTGAGCCCAATGTCTATGGCGTTGGAAGATCCTATTCTAGATAATGGATGGAAATTATGGTGCCATGTGATTTGGATCAGGTCTTTCTATTGGACAGAAGGGACACATAATTTCTCTTGTATGGGCACGAGACAAAGATTAATGTGAAGATAAGTTAAGAAAATTTTTTAAACTTATTTGTCAAAGGATTACTAGCTGTGTATTCAAGTCCATGCCATAAATTACGTGAACAAACCCTATTCCCTAAAAGGCTTAATTAATGAAGCTGATTTTAAATGTTACACATAAATGTGATAAGACCTAATTAGGTAACTAAATAATGACTACTGAAGGAAGCGAGTGGGTGGAATCCCCGACCGGTCTCTCCTATGGCAGGGTGGTACTAGAGAACTAGGAGGCTTCTCACAAGGTTTTATCATCGTTTGACCTTTAGGTATTGTTAGGTTAGAACCCGATTCATGTTATTTTAGGGGACTGAAATGGGACTATACCCTACAGACAGAGAGGTTGAGTGGTGCATCCCTCTCTTTTCCCATTCTCTTTGAACCAAGTGCAACATGGATCTGCTTCGGTTGGGGTATCTCTGCATAAAGTAGGATGTCCAAAACCCGATGCTAGAATGCTATCGGGAGACCTTAAGCACTAGGAACCCAGATTTTGAGGTCAATCCTAGTGGGTTCGGCCGCAAAAATTCCGTTGCAAGGCGGACTTGGGAAACCCTAGGCGACAAACCCCGGAACATTCCATGGGAGTGCCGTGCAATGTCCCTTAGATTGGTCTCTTGATGGAGCTAAAAACTTGCTTGGACAATCGATAGGCGAGCACGTTACAATTGGTATCAGAGTGAAAATTCGTAATGAAATGTGATTGATTAATATATGGTTTGTAGACATATCCTAAAGAGAATTACCTAAGTGGTATGACTTGATTGTCAAGCACCTTCTACACCCACGAATACCGACATGTAAGAGAAGAAATTCTTTCTCAAGCAGATTAAGGCACACAAGTTTGATGGAGAAGGAATAAATGTCATAGCCGAGGCAAAGATATGGATGAGTCAATGGATGATTATTTCTCTGCTTCAGGAACTACTTTTTCCAATCAAGCAATGATAACCAAACTTAAGTTAGTTGGCCATGCTCGGATGGTGCAAAGATCAAGGTATTTCTGAATCCATTGTCACTTGGGCCCAACTGAAAGATGATGTACGCAGATGATACCTTCCGCCAAACTACCAGACTTTGAAGACGAATGAATTCTTCAAGCTCAAGCAGTTAGAATTAACCCTGGAAGCTTACTACTTGAAGTTTGTGACCCTACTAAAATACCACTGCATATGGATATTGCGTAGCAAGTATCCAAGTTTTTCCATGGCCTGAACACTCCTCTAAACTATCGTCTAGAAGCAATGCATCCAGCAGACTTGCAAGATGCATTATTTTAGGCAAAGCCAATCGTCCAAGAACTTAATTCGGGCAAATGTGCAAAGATGATTCCCAAGATCAGGGCAAGAGATGCCACACATGTAGAGAGATAGGACACATTTGTGGGAGATGTCCCTATCCTCAATGCTTCCACTGCAACAAGCTAGGACATGTCCAAGTAGACTGCCCTCTGACCTAAGTCCATAGAAGACATTGAGCCTCTAGGAAAATGAAGCTACATAAGTGCAGTCTATGGATATATAGAGGAATCAAATAAAGATTAAGACTTAGAACCCACTATACCTTTTCAAGATGATTAGAGATCCAAGAAATCCTGCAGACATGTAATACAACTTACATTGGGAATAAATCCTACTCCTGTACCTATGGTTAATTACAATAATATGAGTTGCACTACTTGAATCATTAAGAGTAGCACATCGGACACATGGTGGGTCCTAACAATTCGTAGGCCTTAGCCCCATTAATGCTTGTCTTCCCCTGTTCTTATGAGATGAGGACATCTCGAGTTCTCTAAGGGGGAGACGATGTAACATTCCCCCCTGCGGCCCATAAACCCCCCCCCCCCTTAATAATTAACATTAGTTTAAAAATTTTTAATATTTCCCCCCCTTGTTGTCACCGACAAGTGGCGCAGGGAAATAAGAGGAAGTAGAAGATGATGTGGCCAGGAGGGAGCTTACGACGTGGTGCGGGAAGGGAGGAGACGATGGTGGGATGGCAGTATTGACAAAAAAGAAGTAGACGATGAAGAGGAAAATGACGATAGAGACGATGAGGTCCCCCCCCCCAATGCCGACTACATGACGGCAGGGCATTCCTACCCGCCCAAGTGGAGGTGGGGGCAACCCCAGTAATAACCTTCCTCCCTCCTTAAGCAAATAGGTAATTACCACCTCTTGCCCCCCTTTTTTGCTACCATGAGAGAGAGAGAGAGCCCCCTTGTTGTTTACCACAGCATAGAGGAACGAAAAATGGAGCAGAAGTGCAGAAAAAATGGAAGCCTGGAAATTTGAATGATTTAAACGACGGTGTCGCCTCGAAAAAAAAAAGAGTAAAAGCGCGCCATTAGATATGGAGCTTGCAAGTTTGCAAGAACAAATAAGGAAGCCTGCGCGAGCTCACGTGCAGTGTATACAGTGTGGTGGAAACCACCTTCTGCTGAGTGTCAAGATCCTAGATCTAGGCCGTGTTCGAACTGTGGTAGGTTTGGACATGACGCGTTGCACTGCAGATTGCCCAGGAGGTTTCCATATGCGCAGCAATACAATCCTCCTTACCTAGGAAACAATCCATCTAACTTCCTTGGTAGGGGAGCCTAGCTGGCACTTCCAGCACCAAACAACACAAGACAAGCCATCCCTAGGCTAGAGATGAACCCAACATGCATACCTAGACCACCAGGACCCTACGTAACCCAACCACCGAGTGACGCTCCTATTCACTATGTGGAGGAACCTAGTGAAGAAGAGAGCTACGTAAACCCATACATCTCCTATGACGAGGAAGGCAATCCAGTCTTGATGGATTATCAATCGGTGCCAGTGATGGCGCTGGGTAGAGGAAGGGGCAGAGGCTTTGGAGGACCAAGCCAGGACCCGATCTCATGTTGGACCTGTGGTCATCCAGGCCATATCTCATCACGTTGCCCAGAAAGGGAATAGGAAAACCAGGACAAGGATGACCTTCGATGCGCCGAATGTGGGATCACACACCTGTTTCATGACTGCCCTAGGCGAAAACCATCAGCCAGTCCGGCCAATGTGCCCTCTGTGCCCTTGGGGCTATTTGGGGTGGAGACCTTTGGTGGGGAGGACACACCCATCCCACTGCATGTCATGACACGAGCGCAAACAAGATGAACAAGCATCTCACTACCTGGGCCAAGTAACCTGGACACAGCCTCGTTGGGAAAGAAAAGCTAGAGGAGAAGGAGAAAGAGAACATACGCAAGGATCACTCTTAAGATTGAGGAAGCTACAACCTTAGTGGTGGGAAAGGGGGTCACAGATGTCGAGGCAGAGACCTCAGCCCCCTAGATGGCGGAACTAGGTAGTGCCAAGGTGGGGGAATACCCTCATCCCAGACTGCAACTCGAGGCTATCGCCAAGGTAAAGGAGTGGGTCAAGGATTCCCAAAAACACCTTAAAGATGTAGAACCCATATTAGAGGATCCGATGGAGGACCTTTCTAGTGCAGCCACGACATGTGGCCGAAGAGTGGTGACCAAGGAGGAAGCCAACTACCCAGCAACCTTCTCACCACCTTAGTAACCACCCCAGTGACCATGAGTTTGGGAGACCTGCTTCGACAGCACCCTCCATTGTGGCAAGAATTGAGGCACTGGGTGGAGGGGAAGGGGGAGCATGCTGCCACTGACTTGCGCGAGCAGGACACAATCACGCAAATTTCAAGCCTAATGCTGCACTCAGCTCCAAGGTCACTGCACATCAACGCTTTCTGGGAAGGGACAGAGATGCATGCAGTCCTACCTGTTTTAGCCTTGGGGGATGCAACACAGAAAGGAATTATGGACACCGGTGCCAGGGTCGGTGTCTTGAGCCACGTAGTTCTACAGGCCTAGGGAAACCCACCTGTGGAAGCGACTAGGTTTAATGTTACATTGGCCAATGGAATGAAGGTCAAAACATTTGGGGTCTTAAAAAACTGGCTAATGAAGGTCGCAGGAGTGCAGTTTTCCATAAATTTCATTGTCATGAAGGGGATGGACTACAACATACTGCTAGGCCGGCCATGGATGAGGAATGCACGAGTGGTTGAAGAGTGGGAAAACAACCTCATATTATTGGGGAATAGGAAGGAAGCGGTAAGGGTTGAGATGGACACATGGAAGACTACCCCAGCCAACCTCGATGCTCTCTCGACCATGCTAAAAGGTGATGCCCATGCGCGCAAGCCCTATGGGACACTGACCAAGTACATCCCCTACCCTGAGGATGAGAGGGATTGGATGCATGTCTTGGAAATCGTTAACCTGCCATTCTTAGATGAGGAAGAGTTGTACAAGCAAGCTGCTAAGTCACCAAGCATGCCGGTAGAGGAAGAGTTGTATAAGCAAGCTGCTAAGTCACCAAGCACGCCAGTAGAGGAGCCCACTATGCCACTCTGCATGATGGCAGGAAGCTCACGGGACCCAGGGAGGCCGGTCTTGTTTCACACCCCCACCAACAAGCTCAAGCTTCAGAGAATCATAGAGTACCTAACCACTAAACTAAAAGGCAGCAAGGCGGCTACTCTGAAACCCCTAAGCGATCTCTTGGCTCGGCCTGAATGGGAATGGACCAAAGTTCACGATCTTAACATATTATACAACTGGGCTTTAATCACCGACGAAGGGGAGATCGGAGAGGAAAACCTAGGGGATGACGAGCAGTCGGAGGGGCAAGATTCCAGTGATGAGGAGTACGAGCACTGTTGCTCTGAGACGGACGAGAGCGAAGAAGAGTTTAACATGATAGATTATGACACTGAAGGGAGAGCAATTGAACAGATCGAGGCAGACTCTAGGCCAAAAAGGGAAAGGCCAAGCAAGAATAGAAAAGGAGTCATGTGGATGGAATGCGATAGGACTTGGCTGGAGCAGTTGGGAGCCATGGATTATGAGCAGGTAGGGGTGGCACAATCGCTGGTAGTCCCAATACTGAAGACGGATTCACCTATGGAACTACGATCCCTAGGTGAAACCCCTTCCTCAAGCGAGGGATGTGAGTTTAACTCGGAGTCTGGAGTCAGTACAGAGAGTGATCCCGAAATACCCCAACCCTCTAAGATCAGACGCACCAAAGGGGACTTGCCAGTCCACTTAAGGCGCAAATGGATCAAGGAGGGAGCCAGGAAGCAAACTAGAGACTCAGAAGGAGAGAGGCAAAAGAAACCATAGGGCCTCCCCAAACGCTTCACGACTTTTAAGAAGGGTAATAGAGTGGTGGTTTTGCTAGGAGCAAAGAGACAAGGGTAAGTCAGTGAACCAATTGAGGGACCTGCCAGGGTCAAGGAAGTCAACCTGGCAGGTGAAGGCAAGAAACCTCTACCCGTGTTCATTTCTGGCAACCTAACCAAGGAGAAGGAGGCTAGACTGGTTGCTCTCCTGTGAGAGTATGTCGATGTGTTCGCCTGGTCCTTGGAGGAACTAAGAGGAGTCGATCCTAGGGTTGTGACCCATAATATTCCAATGGTCCCAAAAGCGGTGCCAACGAAGCAACGGCCTTACCCTATGAATCCCAAACACACCCATGTGGTGAAGGAAGAGATAGATAAGCTCATGAAGGCAATATTTATATATGAGATCAAGCACATAGATTGGGTATCGCCCATAGTGATCGTTATGAAAAAGAACGGTAAGATTCGAGTGTGCGTGAATTACAAGAAGGTGAATGCCCCTACGAAGAGGGATAACTACCCCTTGCCATATACCGAGCACATGCTGGAGAGAGTAGTAGGTAAGGAAGCTTATAGCTTTCTGGATGGTTTCTTTGGCTATAATCAAGTGCAAGTGCATCCTGACGACTGGCACAAGACTGCCTTTGCCACGAAGTAGGGTGTCTTTGCCTACATCGTTATGCCCTTTGGGCTAATGAATGCTCCTACAACTTTCCAACGATTAATGTGCACGATCTTCAAGGATATGTTGCGACGCGAGCTGGAGGTGTTCGTAGATGACTTATGCATACACTCCAGTTGGACAAAACACTTAGAGAGGCTGGGAGTTGTCTTCGAACGATGTCGGTTATACAAACTCTTGCTGAATCCCTTGAAGTGCGATGAAGCACGGATGCATCCTAGGGCATGTAGTGTCACGGAATGGCATTGCCACTGACTTCTCAAAAGTCAGGGCCATTGCCGACATCCCACTACCCACCAATTACAAGGGCATCCAGTGTTTCTTAGGCCACACAGGATACTACCGACGCTTTGTACTAAACTACGTGCTGATTGCTAGACCATTGTACAAGCTGCTGATTGTATTCGAGTGGACTGAGGAATGCCAATGCGCGTATGAATAGTTAAAGAAGGCTCTCACCATTGCACCAATCTTGCAAGCCCCAGAGTGGAGTGTAGCATTCCATGTACACATAGGTGCCTCCAAGTTTGCTATCGAAGCTGTTCTATGCTAGCCTGGTGAACATAGTCTTGATTACCTTGTGAGCTTTGCTAGCAGGCAGCTCACCAAAACAGAAATGAACTACTCCACTACAGAAAGGGAAGGGCTATCCATGGTGTTCACCGTAAAGAAATTTAGGCATTATCTGTTGGCCACACCCTTCGTCTTCTTCGTGGACCATCAAGCCTTGCTGTATCTTGTGAACAAGCCATGCGCCACAGGTCGCATAGCAAGGTGGTTACTTCTCCTACTGGAGTTTGATTTCTCAGTGATTGTGTGTAAAGGAAAGCAGCACTACATGGTGGATCACATGTCCCACATACCCACAGGGGAAGCTGTTGGCGAAGGCATCCCTGACGATTTATCGGACGTGCACCTCTTTGGCCTGTCTAGCGAAGGGGACTTGTTTAGAGATGATTTGATGCCTTATTGGGCAGACGATGTTGTCCAAGTGTTAGAAAATGACCTGTCAGAGAGACCTATTGAGAAAGCGAGGCTAAGGAGACTTATCTTAAAAATCCAGCCATACCAACTAATTGCTAGCTAACTCTATAGGTTGGGGCAGGACGGGCTGTTATGTAGATGTGTGTGCAAGCACGAGATGCACAATGTATTGAGAGAGGCGCATGGTGGGATAGCTGGCGGGCACTTTAGTGGGACACGACCGCCCGTAAGATATTACAATCCCAACTCTAGTGGCCCACTCTATTCTGTGACGCCGCTAAGTTTGTCAAACACTGCGACGAGTGCTAGAGGACTAAGGTGCCCATGTGCAAAGATAAGATGGAGTTAACCCTCGTAATAGCTCGACAGCCCTTCAAAAAATGGGGCATTGACTTCATTGGACCTATCAGTCTAGCAGCTCAATACTCCCAGGCACGCTACATCATTGTGGCAATGGACTACCTGACGAAGTGGGCGGAGGCACGAGCCACTAGAAGGAATGACACTAGGGCCACTGCGAAGTTCCTGTGGGAACAGGTCTTTTCATGGTTTGGTTGTCCAATCGAACTAGTAAGTGATCAAGGTGCACACTTCGTTAATGAAGTAATATCCCACCTGCTCTCAACCTTCCTAATCATTCATAGAAGGTCCTCTCCCTAGTACCCTCAAGCAAATGGCCAAGCGGAGTCCACAAATAAAATCCTGGTCAACATGCTTACTAAGGTAGTATCCACATCACGAAGAGACCGGGATAATAACTGATGGCTGCCTTGTGGGCTTATCAAATGGCTTATAAGACGGCTCTCGGGCAAATGCCCTTTAGGCTAACCTACAGGACGGAGGCCATTCTACCTCTAGAAATCTTTGTCCCTAGCTTAAGAATAGCAGTGCAAGAGCACTGGGAGGGAAGAGAGGCTTGGACTAACCGCTTAGAGGAGCTAGAGTGTCTCACAGATACTCAGCGTTTAGCCACCCACACTCTAATCTGTGAAAAGGCATGACAAAAGCTGTGGTATGACAAGTACGTCAACCAGTGCAACTTTGATCAAGGGGACCTTGTACTACTCTACTCAGTGAAAGGGCACAAACAGAAAATGAAATTTCGAGGGCTGGGACCTTTCCGGGTGCGTGCAATTAGTAGAACGGGCAATGTCGAGTTGGAGACGCTCGAAGGGGAAGAAATAGGCTTCTTCAATGGCAGTCGCATGAAAAAGTACTATCCTCCTTCCCATCCGTTGCACAAACCACTGATGCACGAAACCCCCATCACCATCTGCGTGGCCACAATTACCGAACTAACCGATCAAGACGAAGAAGCAGTAGCACCCGCCTACCTTCGAATCACGATCACTACATAATAGACATATTCTTTTGATGCCCTGATCGACGAAGGGGCCGACCGTAATGTCTTGACACACGACCATTGGACCCACATTGGTCAGCCTAAATTACAGCCCACAAACGCGAAACTTAGCCCATTTGGGGGCAACACTTACCCTCTCTTAGGGAAATGCCACGCGGCTGTCTCCGTCGAATCTGGAAGTATCCCAGTTGTCTTTTATGTGTTACCAAACACTAAAGGGGCTGGTGATAAATCACTACTAGGGTGCACTTTCAAAAAGCAAACAAACTGCAATGTGGACTACAACCTAGACCACATTCACCTGACCGTGGGCAATGTGTGCATAGTAACTACTTTCAGCAAGGGCCATATTACGCCTTCTACAACTGCAGAGCCATCGATAGAGACCCCCATGGCCAAGCCTAAGGAGAAGGGCATGGATATCTTACCTCGTACTCCAACCGCCAGAAGCAAACCCGCCCAAGCCATCCACATGGCTAGGGATCCCACGCACATATGGGTGCCAAAATGGTGAGCGCCGCCTCCTGGTAGACCACAGAAGCACGCTCCTACATGCAAAAACTATCAGTCGCAGCCTAAGAGGCAGCCCAGGTGCCATCGACATAGGCGCACCACCACGCCACGATGGATATCGAAAGATCTCCTATGAGCACAAGGATACTATGAGGGCAACCCCTGGATATGGGTGCCTAAGGTTAGACACCCAAAAGGGTCAACTTTGAGCAACCCCACTTCAGCTGGATAGACCGGCACAGGCAAAGCACAAGTCACAAAGAACGTCAAACCATCCAGGTCAAAGGAGGTGCACACCCCCATATCCTCTCGAATGGGTTGCAGCACGCTTTCTATGGCACGGGAGCCCTCCGCAGCGTTTCCAAATGATCCAGAGTGCACAGTCCCATTAATGACACCTACAAGGGAGTCATACTGTCCAACCCAACCACTCCATTTCCACTAGCAGGTCTTAAGCCTTCGTACGAAAGATAATCCTTTCTATCAACGGCCAAGGATCTTGCTGAGACCTCAGGGAATGACGTAGTGACATGCATCAAGGAGTTGGACGACACCTTCACTACATTCGCTAGAAGCTATGAGAGGCTTGACCTAGGACTTCTTGATGAACCCCTTGCTTCCGATGTTCGCTCGTTGCCATGCACTTGGGAAGACTACGATTTCATGACCATAAAATTTCCCAAAGTTGCGGCCGAGCTAATCGCTAATGGAGAAATCTCGAAGGAACAAGCTGTTCTCAGACGACTAGTCACCTCATACCGCAAGCCCGCTCGCTCTACTCCTGAACGTGAACTGGAGGAGCTCGTGTAGCTTGCCAGCTCTGCTTCTCCATTCCTGCAACTGTGGTACACCATACAACTCCAATGGGAGAAAAAAGGCCACCAAATCATGACTAATGCTGAGCAAAGGAGGGCAATCAAAACAATCGAACGCGACCCTACGTATGTGGCACCTCTTTCATTCAGAGTTTTGGCCATTACACGCAACCTACACTTAGATGATCAGGTATTGGCCCATCTGTACATTGACCAGTTCCTCACAAAGGAGGAGTTGCACATTGCTAGTCGCCTCAACTCGGGGGACATCTTTCATGACGTCTTAACCTACATCACTCAAGCTTTCCTACAGCCATGCAAACTTGATCGCCATGCCCAGTTTGAATACAACCCTAACCTGTATACCTGGCTTATGGCCAAGTAGCTCACCCCACATAGCCCATGCGAGCCTTCCCTCCTCCCCGTACCACTTAAAAAAGAGGGGGGAAGAGCCAGTGACAACCAAGGGACTAACCAAGTGATGTAGCAAGAAGTGTAAAGGCTAACAGTGCTCTACTAAATTCAAATAGGAAAGAAAGCAAGGAGGAAGTAGATGTTGGTTGTTAATTATTTCTAAAAAGTTTCATCTGCTTAAATCTGCCTGGTAAACTGGTGCACACATTTTTTCTTGGGATATGTTAGGAATGAATCAAATCGTAACTCTAACATTGACTTGGGTAATGACAAGCACCTACCATGGCAGGACAGGGTAGACTTCCATTTACGGAAGCAGAGATGACGAAATATGGAATCAGCATCGAGACCCGGGGATTCAACCAATTCACTTTCAAGCATACCATGAACCCGGATGAGGCCATCTCGGAGGAGCCAGTTGTAAGAGAGCTGGTGGACAAATGTAGCCTCCAAAAGTACATAGAGAAAGTCGGGCAAGCTGTAGACTACAGCATGTACACAGATTTCTTAAGAAATTTTGATGAAGAACGAAGTTGTAGCACGGTCATGGTAAGGGCATGTAATCAAGAAAGACGGGTACAGGTGCCCCTTAACACACCCACTGTCGAAAGAGCCCTAGGACTCGTGCCCAAAAAAGAAAGACACCCAAAAAGGGATGTGTACACCATGTTGGGAGTCAAAAAAGAAGATATGCACACGGTCGATGGAATTAGTCTAGCTGACATTCCAGACCCGGTGACAAGGATGTAGGCTAAGATGATCCATTCTCTCTTCTCCAGTCACAGATACAACGCACTCATGAATAGAATCAGCGTGCCATTGCTAGAAAGCATTGCGGCAAGAGTCCCAAAGGAGGTGGACTAGAACAGTTTCGTCCAGAAGACTATAAAGAGTTCAGCCGCCCTTCTAGCTCCAGCCGCAACACCAGTCGGTGGGGAATCCCCGACCTCCACCTCACGATCCACGAGGAAAAAACCTGCCATCAAGGCCTCTATGATCACGTACAGAGATATCCTTATAGCAATCATTAACAAGGCTATCAAGGGTGCCGGCATGGAGGGAGAGAAAATTGAGCACCAAGGCTCACCACGTCGAGAGGAGGAAGGCTCGAGCAAAAGGACAGCTAGCAATGAAGGAGAGCCTGAAGTACCACCCACGCAAAAGGCCGGGCCTCAGAAGCAAATGAATGACGGCAAGGGCCAAAACAAGGGGAAGACACTGAGCAAAGGGGAGCGGGCCGAGGTGAAGAGGGCTCAAAAAGAGTCATGTAGGTTGGAAGAACAACTGCAGAAGGAGGAGGAGGAAGAACTCGCAA
Organism: Lygodium microphyllum; assembly: GCF_053477565.2. Taxonomy (NCBI): domain Eukaryota; kingdom Viridiplantae; phylum Streptophyta; class Polypodiopsida; order Schizaeales; family Lygodiaceae; genus Lygodium; species Lygodium microphyllum. The sequence continues at coordinate 138,040,242 of NC_141155.1, forward strand.
GAGTTAAAGAGGAGTCAAAAAAGGTGGAAGAGGAATGGCAAAGAAGGGCGGAAGAGGAAGCCCACGAGCTAAGCATGAAGGAACTGGCCGAGTTGGCTGAGGCCACTCACAGGTCAGTTTGAAGAAACTCGCGGAAAATGAGAAATCAACCCCTATGGTCCTCACCATGAGACCGAAGCGAGTGGCAGCACGAGGGCAGCTCCGATGATCGCAGGCAAGGGAAAGTCGCTATTACACCCCTATCTCCCTCCTTCGTGCTGATGCCAACAGACACCCCAAATGCCCCACAACCCACGCCTTCTCTGGACACGGCCCAACTGATGAGCATAATGTAGATGCTTGTTAGTAAGGTGGCAGAGATTGTCCTAGAACCTAGAGCAAAAAGACCTGCCACTGCTGATGATGAATCCAAAAAAGACCCTAAACGGAAAAAACTCGAAGCATCAACCGGCACAGCTCCTATCCCCCTGTCACCGGGTGTAGACTACGACGCCTACATGGCCGAGCTCCTAGCGCAGCTGGAGGCGGCAAAGGAGGAAAAGAAGGTGGCCCTGCTAGAGCTTGAAATGGAAAGGGAAACCTCGGCGGCCCTGAAGCTCAAAGTTTCAAAGCAAGAGGCTAACCGGCGAAGGGAGGTCAAGGCATTACAAGATCAGTTGAAGGCAAAAAAGGAGCCCCAAGACAACAAAAACCGCCTAAGACAGAGGCTGGATTATGAAGAACAGAACTTGGTGGCTGAATAACGGAGCTTAAAGTTGCTAGTGTAGCAATATGCTAACCTAGAGCAGAGAATGGCCAGAATGGAGGGGTATGGACTATTGGCAACTCAAGAAGGTGAGCCGAGCGAGGGGTAGGGGGATGCCATGGCAAAGCTTCAATATGAGATCACAAAATAGGCTAGAGAGAGAGATAGAATTCCTAGCACGGGACCGGCCCACAACCCTCGCAACGGAAGCGCAAGAACAACAACAGGAGGTACAATGGCTGCAAGGTGCATTGGAAGTTGCCAAAGAAGACACAGAGGCCCTCATGGCCATGGCCTTCATGCAATGAAGACTGCACCTTGCAGAGATCCAGAGCTAGGGGCAGCTAGCACAGGAAAGATCAAAACGAACCGATGAGGCAGAACACAAAGTCAGTATTGCAACTCAAGCAAAGGAAATCGTCAAAGAACAGCTAGCTCGGAAGTCCAAGGAGTGGCACCAACTCTAGGCTTTAACAAACGAACAACAACAGGTGGTGACCACACTGGCAAGTGCGATGGAAGAAGAAAGAAGAAAGATGGATAAAAGGGCCAACGCTTGGGAAGCAAACAACTTTGAAAGAATCAGGAAATTAATAGAGCACTTGGAGGTGGCAGAGTGCGAGAGAGTGCTTGCCGAATCCAGAGCTGAAGCAGCTGATGTATGCACCCACGCACAAAGGCAAGCCTTTCTCAGCACCGTGCTACATGTCACCCAAGCACAGGGCGATGATTCAGTGGAAAGGGTGAGAAGGAAACTGGAATTGACTACCCGGGCGCTAAGGTATGGCCTTCAAGAACGGGAGCTCCCCACCAGCACGGGACTCACCAAGGAGCAGCAATTCCACTACCTGCACAGTGCTAGCCTCTCCACTATTGAGCTCAAGGAACTGGGGTTCGAAGAGCAGGAGCCTCCTACACCACCACTGCAAATGATTGCAGTCGTGGCCAAACAAGCTACCAAGGAGGGCCCGGATTCGGACCAAGATGCCAACAAAGAACTACGAAAAGTGCCCAGTCCCCCTCTACCAGACCTCCCACCAGACGAGCTTGAAGATGCCCACATGTCAGAGTGCATCATGGTAGCCACAAGAAGGAGGCAGGAGCTGGCACAGGATGCACAATGCAGAGCCCGATCACTACCCAGACAATTCTTTGACGAGCCAGTACCACTACGAAGGGACCCTAGCCCCATCGATTGGCCGTAGGAATTGGTCATCTCGCGTGAACAGGAGTTCCAAACGAGGCCTTTTGAGTTGTCATTTTCCTACCCACGCTCACTAGACTGGGCGTTGCCGCTCAGTATCCTATCCAAAATCAAGGATCTAGCCAATGACCTGGCAAATAGATGGGTGGAAGAAAGGAGCCTAATTATAACCAATTGGAGACAGGAGCCCGCAGATTACTGGCAAGACAAGGTGAACCGAATTCCCAAATCCGTCCAAGGCTAGAGGCGTAGCGGAAGTGGCGGAGGAGGATTTGGGACGCCAATTTTGACGCCTGGACAGCCTTCTTCAGCTCACTCCCCGAGGAACAAAATGACCCCACCTACATGCCCTACCCCCGCCAGCATGGAGTGGACTATGACCGCACTATTCATGGGGATTTTGATTTTCCTAAAATATATAATGTAAATTCCCGAACTCCCGAGGAATGCTTAGTTTTTAGACTAGAGGATATCCTTCCATCCATCACCCGTTTCCTCGCAGACTTCTCCTCCTGCCCGGATCCTGCCTTCCTAACCACCTGCAATTATCTTAGGTTGATCAAATTCCTATTAGTACAAAAGCCTACCGCTGAGGAAGCTCACCTTCTCCCCCTCTTTTTTGACATCAATCTAGGAATTGATAGCAGAGCTATGACTAGATTAATGATGAGGGCAACCCTCCTTCCCTCCTTTTGCTTAGAACTCTTAGAAAACATGAATGACACCCGCTTCACAAGGTGTAACCATCCCTTTTTGTCATCCACACCTCTGAAGGCCCGAGCTGCTATTAAAGAATACCTCCAAAGCTGTGCCTTTCTATCCCAATGCCTGTGACCACCCCGCGCTTCGGTTGATGGTGATCGGCACTAGCCAAACGCCTTCTATGTATGCCGTCTCCAAAAAAAAAAACACTGTGCTCACCGCACCTAGGGTTCACCCCTAGCCCCTCTCCCCACTTCATGCTTAGGGCACATCAAGGGCAGGACTTCCAGACCTATCACCCTAAGCTCTGTACTGCACCTCCAACCACGCACAAACTGGGTCCTCAAGTGTGATACATTACCAAGGGCTTGCCCAAGGCTAGACTCATCTCCCAGTTCCATTGCACATGCACTTACACCTCACCGGGAGACAGACACACACCCCTTAGGGAGAGCACATCCTTCTCTTGCAGGCTATTTTAACTCAATCGGGGCCTACCATTGGTATAGACCTTGGAACCCCATGTCTTTCCACGGTTACGAAGCCCTGATTGTGACAGTCATCACCAATGCCAAATTCCAACTGGGTAACAAAGGCCGAGCACCTTCATGAAGATCAAAGGCAGACGAAACCTCTCCAAATCATCACGAATCAACACCCCATCATGTCTCTTTCCTAGCAGCACCTTCTTGATCATGGTCATCTACCCACCAATTCCACTTAGCACCACTCCCAGTGTTGCTGCTGCTCCCCACCCTAGTGCCATGGGACTGGCACTCCGCTAGGAGGGGGTAATGTTTACCACAGCACAGAGGAACAGAGAATGGAGCAAAGGTGCAGAAAAAATGGAAGCCTGGAAATTTGAATGATTTAAATGACGGCGTCGCCTCGAAAAAAGAAAAGAGTAAAAGCACGCCATTAGATATGAAAGCGCTCTCGAATCTTTGTAAAAAGAGCATCGGGCTCACTCCTGTGCAAATTGTATGCATTAGTAGGAATGGGATGAGTTGGAACCGTGGGAAATAGGAAAAGAGAGCCTAAGCTAATGACTGGCCATGTGAAAAAAGTGTGGATGACCGCCCAAAAGGTAGGGCATGTATAAAGTTCAAAAGTGAATGAGAAGCTCATTCTTGGGTGTGGCTAAAGCTTCTTCTTCCTCTTCTCTTGGTCCTTACCTTGCTTGTGCTTGAGTGAGGGATTGAGGGAGTGTGAAGGAGTGAGGGAGTGAGTGTGTGAGAGTGAGGGATCGTGGAGAAGAAGCTCCCCATCTTCTCTCTTCATCTTTCCTTTCCTTCTTCTCTTCTCTCGTCTCGTGCGGCTATGGAGGATGGAGCTTGACAAAGAGGGCTTGAGGTTTCTTAAACTTGCCACAAGGATTGTGGAGCTACCGGAGTGTGAGAGAGAGGAGGAAACTCGATTGAGCATTAAGATAAGCTCACTACACCTACAAGGTAGGCATTGCGCGTCGGCTATGTGAGAGGTAGCCATGGCCACTCAGCTTGAAACACTTGATCAATAAGTGGTCCGTAGGTCTCGGGGTAGAGCTTCGTAGCTCCCCTACACTTGTTGCCAAAAAGAGAGAGAGAGGGTAAGAGGGAGAGAGAGAGAGAGATGAAGAGAAAGAGAGAGGGAGAGAGAGAGGAGAAGAAGAAGAAGAAGAAGAAGAAGAAGAAAGAGAGGCGAGAAGAGGGAGAAGAAGAAGAAGAAGAAGAAGGAGAGAGAGAGAGAGAGAGAGAGAGAGGGAGGGAGGGAGGGAGAGAGGGAGAGACACTCTGTGAATGATCTCCTTCTTTTCCCCTCCATAGAGGATGTCCACACACGTTCCTTCTTTCCCATTGCCCATCAACCCATAACCTGTCTCCGCAGTGATTATCCTTCAACCGCAAGCTTAGTTCTCTCCCTAATTGGCCACCCCACTAATCGAGTATGAGGTGTGAAAGTCTAGGGGAGACGAGGATTGAGAATGACCCCCAAGCAAAAAATGTCACGTGCGGTTGTAAACCCCACAACGAGAAATGAAGCCTCAGGCAAGGATGTCACTGCCAAGCTAATTGTAGTTGACGGATGCTTACCTTGATTCATGCATCAGATGCAATCATCGCAAACATTTGAAAGATGGGGTTTGCAAAGTCCATGTATCAAGGGAAGCTAGTTGCATCTAGTTGCTATGCGACAAGTCCATACATAGCATAAGTAGCATATAAGATCCTAAAGTATTAAGCATCGATAAGTCTTCGATTAGGACAATATTTTCAAGGTTTGCAAATGCATGTAGACGGTACATGCATGGGAAAATTTATATGAAACATTCGTCGATGGCACACAAATTGATCCTACATTAAAGTCTTTCTAAATCACAAACTATTAGTTCATTGGGAACTTGAAGTTGTGCGTAGCTAGCACAAACAACAATCATTAGGATTAAAAGTACGATGCCTTGAAATCCATCCAATACCAACTATGTTTATCAATCCTATTCGGGGTTGGGCTAGATGCAAACAACATCTCCAGGCCTCAAAAGGAAGGGAAGAACTCAAGGGATTATGAAACCTTGGGATCAAGTACAAACCAATACTTCTAAACTTGTTGGGAAGAAGGCTTGATGATCAATCGATGTAAGTGATTAATAGAACTAATGTCTTGTAGAGTGTTTGAAACTGTAGCATATGCCTTGATCAAAAGAAGGGTGTGTTAAGTAAATTTTACATAGAACCGTTCCTGATCCCAAGGGGGAGAGCAAATACACGATGGAAAGGCTATCGCGACTATTCTTGCAATGTTTGAAAAAGGATACCATTGTTTTTGTTGATTAATCAAATAATGTCCTAAATGCTTTTGCATTAAACTGATTTTTGGATGTGATTTGGATAATTATACCAAGTGCTTGTGTTTGATGGTAAATGCATGCAGGGGTCTATGATGACAAGTTGCCATGGGAATAAAGGAATGCTTTTGAAAAGATGGTGTTAGGGATGAATCCTTAATTGTGCTTGATTCTTAATAGGATTAATTAAGGAAGGATATTTTGCACAGTTGGATCATCTCCAAGGTCATACCGCACTTCATTCGAGAAGGTCACTACTCGATTCAAGGGTCGAAGGTCGAGTGGTGAAAAGCCCAACCACGAAAGTCGTGTCTCACTCCTAGGTCACTTGGGGTTCTTTGAGCTCTAGACACCCCTTGCCTAGTTCGGAGCGGAGTTGTAGACTGTCGTAAGCCCAACGTCTAGGGCATTGGAAGATCCTATTCTGGATAATGGATGAAAATTATGGTGCCATGTGATTTGGACCAGGTACTTCTATTGGACAGAAGGGATACATATTTTCTCTTATATGGGCAGGAGACAAAGATTAACGTGAATATAAGTTAAGAAATTTGTTTTATCTTGTTTGACAAAGGATTGCTTGCTATGTATTTGTGTCCATGCCATAAATTATGTGAACGAACCCTGTTCCCTAAAAGGCTTTATTAATGAAGTTGATTTTAAATGTCACACATTTTTGAGTGTTGAAATGACCTATTTTTTGGTTGATTTTTGTTGTTTTTGAGAGCTGAATGGTTGATTTTATGAGATGATTGATTGGTTTGGAACTATTTTGAGAGCGTTTTGGATGATATTGATTATGTTTTGGAAGTTCATGATGATTTATTAGTAGAGATGTGAGGTTCTGTGATGTTCTGATAGGTTCTGTATAGCTTCTGTTTTGTTCTGATTGTCTTCTGTAAGTAGGGATGGAGTATTGATTGATGAAGATTGAGATCTTGTGAAAGCTTATTGAATAGTTTTTGAGAGTTTGGAATGGTTTGAGTATGAGTTATGAGGTTTTGATGACCTTCTGTAGGTCTTCTGTAGAGCTTCTGTCTCTGTTCTATACTGTACTGTGAATGTTCTGTATGCTTCTGTATGTGTTCTGTTGGATGAGAGTGTAGCTTGGGAAAGTTTTCTAGCCTTGAAAAGAGGTGAATACAAGTGCAAAAGAGCTAAAATAAGTGAAAGAAGTAGCTGCTGAAGACTCAAGTGAAGACTGGAGTGAAGTGACAGTAGTGAGCTATGAAAAGATATTGTAGTGGCTCTGGTGACTCTTCATATCAGACATACCTCTTGGGAGGGGTATCCACGACCTAAGAAGGATTATTGTGAGAAATTTTGAGAGATTGTAGTGAGGATATGATGTATTATCTATGGAGAGAGAGAGAGAGTCAGAGATAGCAAATTCTACTGAAATAGAGTGATTGTATGTGAGAGATTGAGAGAGAAGACTATGAAGACATTGAAGATGAATACTATGTGATGTATTTCCATTCAAAGATGGTGTATTCCTTTGCTTTCTTTGTTATATTGATGGATTTTGTGAAGATATTGAAGAATATGGTTGATTCTATCAAATCCGTGGGAGATCTACATGATGCTGCATGAAGATTTGTTGTGCCTGGTGTTCTTTTCTTCATTGTGATCATATAAAACATAATAAACAAGCTTGTTGATGATACAAGATAGATTTTCTTGCAAGAGAATTCCCTTTTCCTTGGTGTTCCTCTTGGGGCTCCATGTTTTTGGTGCGCAGCCGGGGAAACTTGCCATCAACAAGCACTAGAAGAGGCTGAAAATGAAGAAAATGGCATTGCCAAGGAGAGAAGAATTCAATGGATGTTTGTAAAGTTCCTTCTTCCACTGAAGAGTTGGAATTTCTCATAATCAAAGCCACTTTCCACAAGAAGTTCATCCCACAATGGAGGAAACACATCACCATCATGATGCATGCTCTATGTGGTGGACAGTTTCCTCTTCCTGTTGAAGCAGCAGACACTTCTTTGACAGACTCTGGAGCTTTGTTGGACTTTGTTGCTGTCGAGGGAGCAATCCTTAAGCCACGTCTTCGTGTAGTATACTTTTGAACCTTTTTCGACAACTGGGAGACAACACCAATAATTGTCGAGGTTTGGTTTAAAGGTATCTAGATCTCTGACCAGATCGTATTCCTTAATAGGATCCACTGGCTTCTCTAACCGGTTAGGGAATGGGGCAACACCCATTTTCATTTTCCTTGTTTCTTCCAACAGGGGAATCATAGGGACTTCTTCTACCACTTGTGGCATTTCCTCCTCTTCTGTCTCCTGGACCTCTGGTCCTGTCTCCGGAACCGTCTCTGTGACTCTCTGTGGCACTGTAGTGCTCTGTACGGCACTGTCAGGCTCTGTTCTGTTCTGTTCTGGCGGTGGTTAGAGATCAGAAGTGGAGTGTTATAGATGCGGAGAAAAGGGACACATTTCACCAAATTGTCCAAATCCCAGAAGGTCAGTGGATTACAAGCCCTTATTCAGTCGATGCAAAGGAGAAGGCCACACCGCAAAAGACTGTCCAAGCCCAACCCCAGTGAAAAATAGTGCTAATGATAGTCCGGCCAAGGCCCAAGAGCCTACCTCCAATTTAGTGGAATTGGAAGTTGCTGCCATCACGTGTGCAAAGAAGAAGGAATCACCTATCCAGAAAGAAAATAATCCTCCTGCCAGAACAGTGAAATTCAATCTTCCACCAGAAGAACAGAATAGAACAGAGCCTGACAGTGCCGTACAGAGCACTACAGTGCCACAGAGAGTCACAGAGACAGTTCTAGAGACAGGACCAGAGATCCAGGAGACAGAAGAGGAGGAAGTGCCACAAGTGGCAAAAGAAGTCCCTATGATTCCCCTGTTGGAAGAAACAAGGAAAATGAAAATGGGTGTTGCCCCATTCCCTAACCGGTTAGAGAAGCCAGTGGATCCTATTAAGGAATACGATCTGGTCAGAGATCTAGATACCTTTAAACCAAACCTCACATTCCGACAATTATTGGTGTTGTCTCCCAGTTGCCGAAAAAGGTTCAAAAGTATACTGACATGAAGACGTGGCTTAAGGATTGCTCCCTCAACAACAACAAAGTCCAACAAAGCTCCAGAGTCTGTCAAAGAAGTGGACGCGGCTAACGCCTTCCTAGATCCGGGTACCCCAGAGACTGGTGTGTGGATAGAAGGCTGCTTTATTGCAAATGCACTGATTGATGGAGGCTCATCAGTGAACATTATGACGGATGTGACAATGAAGGATCTAGGCCTACAAGGTGTGGAACCAACCCAATGGCTCATCAGACTGGTGGATCAGAGCAGAATCAAGCCTTTGGGCATTCTCCCATATGTGAAGACTACAGTGGCTGGAAGAGATTATTGGCTAACCTATTTGGTGGTGAAGCCAAACTCTTATGGTTTTTTGAAGCCAGAGCAAGGACGGATTGGTTCAAAGGAACCTTGACCTTGGGTAGAGGACCCAACAAAGTGGTGCTGAAGCTATATGGTTCTCAAAAAGGACATGGCTCCACCTCCTTGGAATTATCTTCTGACTCCCCTAATGAGGCTACAGATGGCACATCAGCAGACGAAGATGCTGTCAAACAGATCCTTCCCAAGAAAACATTGGCATGTTCCTTAACAGTGGATACTGTAAGCCAACTCCCAAAAGATGCAAAGCCATTGTCAATGGGTGAATACTTCCTACTTGAACCAGGAACGATTTCCGAAATCACTTCTGACAGTGAGATAGAAGCATGGATGTACTGCTCTCCTTGTTACATGGCCATAGCAGAGCCAGAGACAGAGGCAGAAGATGAAACAGAGAACCTATTCTTCTCTTACATAGCTCCTACAGAAACAGAGCCAGAGACAGAGCTAGAGCCAGAGACAAAGACAGAGACAGAAGAGGATGGAGATGATATGGAAGAAGAAGGTTATGAAAGTGAGCCAGAAGAATCTATCCCACCTGCAGAGGATACATTTGAAGAAGAAGTTCTAGAAGCATCAGAAGCAGACGAGCTCATGCTATGGGACAGAATGATGATGGTACCATTTGGTCTGGTAAATGGATCTTCTCATATGTAAAATATTTATAAGAAATGGGTTAAGAAGAACAAGCCGTCTTTCAGCAGTGGCTCATGCCATCCTAACCCATCCTTGCCAAAGAAAGATGATGATGATGCACTGTGCCAACAAGCACCAGTCCCACAAACCCAACAGAAATCAGAGGGTCCCTGTTATGTGACGTTCTTGGATGTGTCATCAGAAGATGAGTCTTCAATCCAAGAGGTAATTAATCGTGAAACCAAACCCGAAATGGCCCTAATCCCATTTCAACATCTCAAGGAGCAATCTAAGACTCCAACCAAAGAAGAAGTTGGTTCTAGTGGGACATCAGAAGAGGACACCACTCCCTTGAAGGAGTCGGATCTGTATCCAGAAGAAGTCCGCGGGACCTTCATCCGTGAAGTAGAAGGTGAAAGGCAATTAACTTGTGTAGATGCAGATGGCACTGAACGCCACTTGAAGGTGGGTAGCAGCCTCCCAGAAGAGGAGTTGTCAACTTTGTATAACTTGTTGAAAGAGAATTTGGACGTGTTTGCGTGATCCTACAAAGACCTAAAGGGGATTGATCCCACAATATGTCAGCATCATATTGATTTGGAGCCTGATGCCAAGCCAGTATGGCAACGACAGAGGTGAATGAATCCGAATTATTCCACATTGGTGAAAGCAGAGCTGCTGAAGCTTCTGGAAGCCGAGTTCATCTATCTAGTGGCAAATAGTGAATGGGTTTCATCCATTGTGGTTGTACCCAAGAAGAATGCCAAGCTTCGAATATGTGTTGACTTCCAAAAGCTCAATTCCAAGACGAAGAAGGATCACTTTCCGATTCCTTTCACAGACCAACTATTGGACACAGTGGCAGGACATGAGCTTTATTCCCTTCTGGATGGATTCAGTGGATACAACCAAGTGCAGATAGCAGAAGAGGACCAGTCCAAAACAACCTTCACCACAGAATGGGGGACCTACGCTTACCGAGTGATGCCATTTGGACTCTGCAATGCCCCTAGTACTTTCCAACGAGTCACAATGGCCGCATTCCAAAATCATCTGCATGACTTTATTGAGGTCTATTTAGATGACTTCTGTGTCTATAGTTTGATCCATGAACATTGGAGACATCTGGAAAAATGCTTTGACCGATGCCGGGAGTATGGGATTTCCCTCAACCCCGACAAATGCATATTTGGGGTCTCTTCTGGAGTTCTGTTGGGCCACATTGTCTCTGCACAAGGGATATCAATAGACCCTGCAAAGATAAAAAAGATTGCAGCTCTAACAGCACCCACCAACCTCAAACAGTTGAGGGGATTCCTAGGCCATGTGGGTTACTACAGAAGGTTCATAGCCCATTTTGCAACAAAGGCAACCTCCTTGCACAAGCTTCTGAGGAAAGATGCAGAGTTTGTTTGGACAGAAGAATGTGACAAAGCCTTCAACACTCTGAAGCAGTGTCTGATTGAGGCACCCATTCTGCAACCTCCTGATTGGACGAAGGAGTTCCATGTACACAGTGATGCCTCCATTGAAGACTTAGGCGCAGTCCTCTGCCAGAAGGGCTCCTCGAAGCTGGATCAACCCATCTATTACGCAAGCCGAAAAGTCACTGATAGGGAACGGAACTATATAGTGACAGAGCTGGAGTGCTTGGCAATGGTGTTTGCCTTAGAAAAGTTTCGCCACTACCTCCTATCTACCCACTTTAAATTTTATGTGGATCATGAGGCTCTGTCCTTCCTGATGAACAAAGCAGATGTGAAAGGAAGAATGATGAGATGGCTCCTTCTATTTCAGGAGTTCGACTTTGAGGTAATTACCAAACTTGGTCATTCCCATGTTCTGGCTGATCATCTGTCGCGTATCCCACAGATTGCAGACGAGGAGTAGGATGATCCAGACCTCCCTGATGCTTCCCTATTCCTGGTAGAAACTGTAACCCCCTGGTATGCAGACATTGCCAATCTGCTGGCAACCCAACAATATCCTCCTGGCATTTCTAGTCGGGAAAGAAAGAAGCTTATGTTAGAATCAGCCCCCTACACCCTGCTAGGTGGCGCATTGTACAAGAAAGGCAAAGATGAAGTGCTCAGAAGATGTGTTGCAGGAGATGAGATTGGGATTGTTCTGAAGGCTTGCCATGACGAGCCATGTGGAGGCCACTTTGCAGGAGAAGCCATAGCCAGGAAGGCTCTACTCGTCACAGGATACTGGTGGCCTACCCTTCATAAGGATGCCTATGATTACTGGAAAAGATGTGATGCCTGTCAGAGAATGGGGAAACCCACGAAGACAAGTGCCATGCCACTGCAACCTATCTTTCCTTTGAAGCCTTTCGAGAAGTGGGGCATTGACTTCGTAGGCCCAATCGATCCTCCTACCAGAAGGAAGCAGAACAGATACATCCTTGTATGTACGGATTATGTCACAAAGTGGTGTGAAGCTAAAGCCCTAAAGCGGGACGATGGTAACAGCGTGGCCCTGTTCATGTACGAGAATATCATCGCCCGTTTTGGCAGTCCCTTAGAGCTGGTAAGTGATAGAGGCACTCATTTCATTAATAAAGTCATGGAAGAGTTAACAGAGTTGTATAAGATTCGTCATCGCAAGTCCACTCCTTATTACCCTAGAGCCAACGGCCAAGTTGAAGTCACCAATCGCATCCTCAGCTCGATCCTGACAAGAACAATTACCGCACATCGTCATGATTGGGATGATCGACTTACAGAGGCCCTCTGGGCGTACAGAACCTCCCATAAAGCAGCAACAGGACAGACACCCTTCTAGTTGGTGTATGGTACAGAAGCAGTTTTCCCTGTTGAACTGGAATTACCCTCTTTGAGAGTGGCTATCAAAGAGCGTTTGGGGGACGATGATTCACTGCAACGCGTCTCTTGCACCTGGAATGTTTGGACGAAACTCGTAGGATGGCTCTACAGTGCATGGAAGCCATGCAAGCTCGATGCAAGGCTTACCATGACAACTTCATCAAGCACAAGGAGTTCAAAGAAGGTGATTTGGTCTTAGCCTATGATTCACGATTTGGCAAGTTTCCTGGTAAGCTTCAACAGCGGTGGATGGGCCCATATAAGGTACTTGTTGTCAACCCTAATGGCTCTGTCCAAGTGCAGACCGTTGATGCCTCTGATTATCCCTTCCTAATCAATGGATATCGCTTGAAGAAGTACTTCCCTCCTTGGGGATCTTGACAATCATGGTCACCTGATCCTTTCCCCCGTTGGCGTGGCACTATCACTCTTATGATGCTACTTCTGATAGCCGTTCTTCAACCACTCCTGATAAGGTGGATGCAATCCTCTGTCCCCTCAGCTCCACCTTCCAGCCTTGATCTCTTATCCTCTATTTTTCACCAGCGACAGTGGCGAGGTGGGTTCTGACAAATGGTATTTCTATCATTCCCTTGCTTAAATCGAAAAAAAGAAAAAAGAAAAAATATACATATCGGTCATGGGAGAAAAGGACTTAGGTCCCTGTCATGCCAACCTATTCTTCGAGAAAAGGTGGAAACACCCTCGGGAGTAGGAGAAAAAGAAAAGAGAGAGAAAAAAAAGAACAAATCTGTTAGGGAGAAAAGGAAGCAATTCCCTGTCATAGCAGGCCTCGTTCCAAGAAAAGGTGGCAAACACCCTTGGGCGGGAAGCTGGCTGTGGAAAAGGTGGCAACACCCAGCAGTCCAGAAAGTGGATTCCTCAATGGATATCCCCAGGATCCAATTCCAAAGCTACCTCCCTTGGTACGCTGTGTCCTGGGCCTCTCCATAGAGTGTCTAACTATCCTCTTGCAGCCGACATGACCTATCTAACACAACGTTCGATTCGATGGCTACCTCCCTGGGTATGCCTCTTCAACAACTGACGACGCAATCTTCATCGACAAACAATTGAGTGATGTGAGCTTTCATCCTAACCGGATGGGGACGTGAGTATGGGTTGCCCTTTGTATCTATCAACAGCGAGTGAGACAGAGGGTGGGCCGAGAGACCAGTTTTTTCCCTTTAAATCAAATGAGAGATGAGAAGTGTGAATGAAGTGTTGCACGTATGGGATGGGCCTCTCAATACACAAAGCACGATCTATTTTTGTGCACTGCACTATAAGGCTCCCTGGCCTTCCTTCTCGCACCATATGTCGGCACAAGGTGGGATGTACAATTGCACCATCAAATGCGCACAAGGCATACAACCTTTGCACATGTGACTGTGAGGATAACATCAATGGGTTTCAGGAAAAGGATGCCCTCCTGTATCTATTAGCAGAGTGTGAGACAGAGGGTGGACTGAGTGTGACTGGAGTTTCTTCAATCAATTACCGAGAGGTGAGATTGAGGGACGTTACGACACTTGGAGTCAGGTATGTTCCCGTTTCCCTATGCACCCATGGGATGGGTCTCTCTCCGTCATCACAGGACACATCACCCTATTCTGTACACTGCACTGTAAGGCTCCCTTGCCTTTCTCCTTGCACTTATGCCAAATGGGTTGGACGCACTAATGCACCATCAACTGTGCACCCTGGCATACTCCTTCTGCACCATTCCCCTTGTCAATTTCTAAACCAGGTACAAGATATGGGTTTCAATCATTATTCCTCGAATGATATTAGTCATGGGGTGAGTGCCAGTTCTTTCATTCCATTTGAGTGACTGTGAGTTGAGTGTAATATCCCTTGCCATCGGCGACTTTCCTGCAATTCCTTCAACCAGCTACCTCCCTGGGTGCTGCCGCGTGGTCCCTGCCATGACGGATATGTGCTGTGAAGATGCCTTGGTACCTCCTGCAGCCAACAACGACGGTGGAAGTGTCATTGACAATCAACCTTGATCCTCAACAACGTGGGCCAAGTTTTCCTAACCCTACAACTTCTGTTTCTCAGTGACGTTCATGTTTTAAGTGTGGGGACATTAGTGGATGGTCTGTTATGTAGTCTTAGGTCCCTGTTGCTCGATTAACCCTGTCCGTTAAGGTTTTAAGTGTGGGGACGCGTCCCTACGCGTCTATATTGCATACCCCTCTGCATATGCCTCAACCTACTAATGCCTCTATTCCATGACTTTTTTTTACCTTTATGGGGTCCCTTCCCACCCAACCGTTCATTTTCCACCCACCCTTGGGGCTGTTCCCTTGTAGTTCTCCTTAAATCCCTGATTTTGCGGTCCTGCCATGTAAACGCACCCTACGTTCACCGAAGTCCAAATCCAACCTTATAACCATGTTCCTCCCTCTAAACTAACCATTTTTTCTTTTTACCTACCCCTGTTCCGGTGCAGGTTTTTGAGTTATTAATTTTTTAAGCATTTTGGGAAAATTCACCAGTTTTCCATGTGAACATGCTTTGCTTGCTTCAGAACCATGATCTGACATCATAGCCCTGACAGCCACTTTCTCTATGACATTTTTCCTTTTTACTCCATGTCATTCCGATGCACGGTTTGTCCAATATTAATTTTGCAGTTTCTCGAGCCTTTTTCGTGCATCTTTTTGACATTTTTCCATGTGAACCTGCCCTGTTTGCATCGGAATTCCAATTTGATCTGACAGGCGTGTCCATCGTGCCTTCCCCCACCTTTTTCCTTTTTTCTCCACCCTCTTTCGACTTTTGGATTTTTTATTATTAATTTTTAAATGTGTTTTCGGGTATTTTTTTGGCGTTTTTTGCATGTGAACCCCTCCTACTTCTGCCGAAACTGTGTTTTGCCATGATGACCCTGTACCCCCCCTTCCTGCGGACATTTTTCCTTTTTATTGCCTGTCATTCCGGCGAGCAGTTCGTCCAATATTAATTTTCGATCCCATTTTCGGGTCTGCTTTTTGGGGTTTTTCCACGTGAACGCATCTTATCTTAGTCGGAACTATGTTTTGATGTGATAGGATTGTTGGGCACGTCTTTCTGACATTTTTTCTTTTTCCTGCACCTCGTTCCGATACACGGATCTTCCGATATTAATTTTTAATTGCGTTTTTTTATCCATTTTTCATGTTTTTTGCACGTGAACGCCCTGTCTTTCCCCCGGAACCCCCTTGCCCATTTTCCCTGTCTTCCCCCTATCGTACTGCCCACTTTTTGTTTTTACGCCATCTTGTTTTGACGATCGGATTGGGCGATATTAATTTTTCTTTATTTTTATGTGTTTTCACGTGACTCGTCCCGCGCGTGAATGCGCCCGTTTTCGATTTTCCGCGTCTTAACGCGCTCCGGTCGCATCTGCGTGCCCCGTCCCGACGTTTCGGCGCTCTTTCAATCCCGTCACAGCAAATTTTTTTACCCCGCCTCGCGCACGCGCGCAGGACGGGGGTACGCCTCCTTCTTGGGCCCCTACCCACCCCATGCCCACCTCCCGCCCATTACCCCTACCCACCCCAACCCTACCCCTACCCACCCCATGCCCACCTCCCGCCCATTACCCCTTCCCACCCCAACCCTACCCCTATCCACCCCATGACCTCCTCCCGCCCATTACCCCACCCCCACCTTTCCCTATCCCCCCCTACCCCGACCCCTCCCCACCCTAACTGTCTCTCTCCCTTCCTCTTCCCTCTTCCTACGTGTACTCCCCCTCCCCTCCTCCTCCATTCCCTCCTCCTCCCCTGCTCCTCCTCTACTCCCCTCCTCTCCTTCCCTTCCTTCCCCTCCCTCTCCTTCCTCCTTGCTACAGGTCGCTCCTCCCCGCCTCTGCAGCGCCTGCTCCTCGCCAGTCCTCCTCCTCCTCGACGTCCTCCCCGCTGGCCGCTTCGCCAGCGCCTGCACGCCATGAAGCCGCCACCTGGCGCCCCACTCCGTTCGTGCACGCTCCTCCCGCCTCTGCAACGCCTGCTGGCCGCTAGGTCGCCATCATTCCTTCCTCCTACGCCGCCAGTGTCCTCTGCAACGACGATGCCGCCCTCCCGCACGCCACCCTGTGACGCCGCCCCGCCTGCAGCCTCGCCGACGCCCGCCTTCCGCCCCGATCTGCCTGGTGACGCCACCGCCTGTCGTTCCTCCTCAACGCCTCCTCCCCGCCTCACGCCGCCACGTCGGAGCCCTCCTGCAGACCGCCCGACAGTGCCCTCTGCCCGCCCCTGCTCTGGCCGCCTGCGCCACCGTGGCGCCCTCCTACCCTACTCCTCGCCGTGTATCCCGCCAGCTGCCCATTGACTGCCACCTCACCGCCATGTGCCCCTGCACACAACACCTAACACACACCCACTACCCATCTAAGCCCCCCTTCCCCCCCTCACACACACACGATCCCACACCCATTCCTCCCCTAAGCCCCCCTTCCCCCCCCATTACCCCCCATCCCACACATAAACACACCCTCCCCCACCTAAACACCCCTTCCCCCCCTGCAACCAACCGCAGTTTCCCTATCTAAGCCCCCAGTCCCACAATTACCCACCCCACTACACCCCCACCTAAACATCCCTTCCCCCCCTTCCCTAACAGCCAACCCAACCCTCTTATCCCATCTAAGCCCCCTTTCCCCCCACCAACACCCACACACCCTACCCCCTTGTAAACCCCCTGTTCCCCCGCAGCAGCTCACCACACCCCCTCCATAAACCCCCGTCCCACCCACATACACCCTCGAGACGCCGACACACGCGCAGGTGTGTACGCCCGAGTGCGTGATTAAGATTGCTTGTGCGTGTTCGTGTGCGGGATCGTGTGCGGAAGATCATTAGCCGGTTGTTGCTGACATGCAGTTGCCCCACCGCCTATTTCTGGGTATTTTCCCAGATTTTTAATTCCAACACCTGAAACCTTTAACAACAAAAAAAAAAACCATTGAAAATTAAACAAAAAACCACATTAAACAACCTTTAAAATTCTGCAAAAATTTTCCAAAAAAATCTAGAGAAATTCCTACTATTTTTGCAACCAATTGCCTATTTTTTGTAACCTATCAATTTCCACAAAAAAAAATTCAAACCATTTTCAACATTCAAAATTCTTTTAAAAATACTCAAAAACATGAATAAAATTCATTAAAAATGCTAAAATTTTCCAAATTAATTTTCGAAACATTCCTAAAAATTCCATCAACATTTTTACTTATTTTTTGACATATTTTCTAAGCTGAAAAACTACTTCATGCAACACCTAAATTCATCAAAACACAAATAAAAAACATACAAAAACAAAAAAATAATACAAAATCATTTTTCATCCACATACCCACTAACCCTCCAGAGAAAAAATCCAGATATTTTTGGATTGAGGAGAGTGCATTCTTTGCATTTACATACACCCATTACCATGTATTTTTCTTTTATTTTTATTTTATTTTTTTCAGCTATCCCAAAACCCAAGGTTAATTCAAAAATAACAAACACAACAAAAAACAAACAAACAAACAAAAAAAGAACCCTAAACACCACCATGACACGCGCGTTTATGCTAAACACACCATTTTTTAAATAAAAATAACCCCGACGTTCACTTAGCACGCACTAAGTGCGCTAAAGAGGCACTTTAATATTTTTAATTAAAATGAACCAGCCATCACAAGAACACACGTTGGCAAAAAAGCGCTCCACATCACCTTAATTTTTTAATAAATGAACTTGCATTTAGAGACCCAGTTTGGATATCGAAGTTCGGGATTCGGATTAAAGCACCGCTTTAACCTAATAATTGGTAATTAATTTTTAAGAAGAAACTATCGCTTTCTTGATAAGGTTTATCACTTAATAAAAATTCACCCATTTCTTAATAGTTTATTAAAATGAACCTTTCATTTAAATTAATTTTCCCCTCACTGCACTTAATTCCCCTTTTTAATGAACTCATTTCATGGGATGGGTATGCGAAGTCTTTGGAGTTCTCTCCATGGTCAAACAACTGATTATCAAAGTTGTGGTCTTGATATGTGTGGGTTGTTGTGATGTTTTGGTTCAATTTCTTTGTTACGGTTAAGGGTATAGTGTGTAGTTTTTTTCTTTATTGCCTGATACAGGGATTTGGGTGTTTGTATGATGCATAGCATGAAGCTTTCGATCGCATACGTCTAGAGGTCATGTCGAATTTTTTTTCTAGGCTGTGGTTTGCTTGGGGATAGTTGGTCGAGTCACATTTCAACGTTTTGGTTGCTATCTTATCCTTGGTTTTTGTTTGTTGCTTTGCAGGCATTCTCCTTGATTGTCTGTGTTCGTGGTGTGTGTGTAACCATCTGAATGGCGCCTTCTCATGCTCCTCCCCCTATCCAGTATGTCCCACTAGTTAGTAGGGATTACTCTTCCCTACTCACTTTTGAGCCTCTCACGAAGGCGGGACTCGCTACTTTTGTGGCTACCTCCTTTCCATTGCTTCCAGAGGATCCATCGTTGTGTGATGAGTTTTTGGCCTCCTACAGCAAGAAGTCGGGACTGGTCCAGGGTATTTCCATGACTTTGACACCTTGAGGCCTAGGGAAGGCTCTGTCTCTTCCCTCCAAAGGTGAACCCTTTGTTACAACCCGCCAGCTTTTCTCTAATGAAGAGATTTTGAAGCTGTTACAAAAGCAGACAAGGGAAATGCTGGATGTTAAGAAGGTGATCAACTCTTCAGGAGTTTCCTTTTCCATGATCATTGATCCTGTGTAGAAGATGGTCTGTTAGTTTCTCCAAGACACGTTTATGCCTGCAAAACCTCCATCCCAGTACTTGTCCAAAGAGCTTTTCACAGCTTCTAGGATGGTGTTGAAAGGAGTAGCTATTAATTGAAGCACTTACCTACTCACTAAAATGGATCAACATTTCATCAAAGTCACCAGGGGCAATGTTACCAATGTCACCTATGGATCGTATTTATCTGCCTTCTTGACCTACTCACGTTTACAAAAGAGTGTGCATCCACCTCCTCCATCAGATCGAGTACCTCCTCCTCCACCTTCAGATGAGTCAGAACCCATTGATATAGAGGATGATGATTCTCCGCCTCCCCTGGTCATACAGCGCAAACGCTTGAAGCGGGTAGTGGATAAAGCTCCTTCAGTTCTTCCTTCAGTGCCCATTCCTGCTACCTCTAGCAGTGATCTCCCTGGTTATCTCACATGTAATAACCTACTCAGAGCACATCGAGAAGGTTCGTTGGACATATCAGTCCCCTCACTGAACAGTCTAGTCTCGAGAGATGCCATTCCTTTCCTATGTAAAGACATTCAGAGTTCCATTGAATTGTCAGTGACAGCCTGTGTTCAACAGCTGTACGCTTTCTTTTATGAAGAACTGATGCAGTCTAAGGATCAGTTGCATAAGGCAACATCCGAGTTAGCCTCTGCTAAGGATACCCTAGCAGATTTGTTTAAGCAGATGGAGCAACAAACCCAACTGGTTGCAACCCAAAGAGATGAGATATCTTCTTTGAAGATCCAGTTAACAGAGGCTCAATCAGAGGTTACTAGCCTTTCAGAGGAGAAGGAGAGGATGTCCAAAGAAGCGCAAGAGTTCCAAACTCTTTTAGATGCCAAACTTTCAGCCTTACAGACTGCTAATAACACAGTGGAATCACAAGCTTCCCAAATCAAGCAGTTGCAAGATCAACTGGCAAAGTCACGGTCTGTTCCTCCAAGCCCTAATGTTCCCTTCATCCCTTCTCTTTCACAGCAGGACTTGGCTGCTCTTCAGAGACAGGCTACCTTGTGTCCTCTCTTCCAAGATAAAGTGGAAAGATTGCAATCCAGAATGGACTTGCTATGATCTACATTTGAGCAGTATCAGGAATATGTTCCTCCAGACCATTCTTTCTTTGTCCACTACCACTTACAGAAGTTGGCCTTCTACATGAAGCTTTCCACGATGGATTTACCTCTTCCAAAGGATGGATGGAGTGGGGCTTGGTCTGCTGAGTTGCTGACAGAGGTGGTAAGGATGGTGTTTGAAGATTCTGTCACGACCGATACCATGTTGATGTCATACATGTATCTACGAGGAGACTTGTTGATTCCAGATGAAATGGATATGGCTTGGTATGTGGGAGATGTGGTTTTACAAGATGTTTTGTATGTCAATCATTTGGAGTTGCACATAGCTGACATGTTTCAGAGTTACTCCTCCAAAGTGGCTAATTGTCCTGATAATTCCTGGCATACCATGATTGATTTTGTGGTCCTGAATCAAAGACAGAACATAGCCCCTACCTATGCCCAGAGCACTAATCAACTGAGGGTGGATCTCTTAGCTTATCTTTCAAAACATAATCCGTTTGATTCTCCCTTTTTTTATGCCTATCATAGAAGATCTCTCTTAGGACCTTCTGTTCCTACCCTCCTGTATTACCAACAAATGGCTCATCGATATGATATATATCTTTCCCTCTGTCAAACTAATTCCACAACTATCTTACCCCTTCTTTTCCAACCTTCCTCTTTTTCTCAAATTCCCATATTTACATATTATTCTTTTATTGAGGATAGAGTATTTTCCCCTTCTCCACCATGTCCTTCTCCATCCATTCATGTATCTTCTACCTTTCCTATTTATCAGTTAACACCCTTTCTTAGTGATTCCCTACAAATTTCAGCCACTCCTTCTTTAAATCATTCTTCCTTTTATGATTTTGCCTACCCCTCTCTTCATCCACTTTTCCTTATTCCACTTCCCTCTCCTAACACTTCTATATCTCACCCACCTCAGTTGGTTAGTGACTATGACGGGTTTGATCATCAGATTTCCAAAAAAAGGGGATGGAGCTCGAATGATTCCCTTACAAGACCTCAGATAAACTAGCCAGTAATTCCAGGGGAATGGACAGCTGCCAGCCAAGCATACCAGAACTATATTCATTTTGCTCAGCAGTATTCACAGTCTACAGATCCTTCAGTGAGATTAACTGCTCACTTTGCTTGGTATCTGGCGTATATGCATAGGCATTCTCATAATGATTCCAAGCCTATTCCAAAGTTGTGCATGAATGTCAATGTGAGCATTGATTCCCAGCCAGCTGGATATATTGTAGTTTCATGCCCTTTGTTTTCCTAGCAGATACCTTGTCCTCTGGGAAAGGATGTGTTGTCTTCAGTTTTTTCAGAATCCTCCCAAAACATTTGTAGATGAATCCTTGTCCATGGATCATTTTCGAAATCACCAATCTTTTAAGAGGGATCATCTTCATTGATACCTTTTCAATGTATGGTGGATGCTTTTTAATGAAAATCTCTCTTTTTGAAGGAGTCATTCAGATGGTTGTGTTGTGTGTAGTGTTTGTGTTGTGAGTTAATTTATGTAATAAGATCGTGGTGATTGCCTATTGGATTGGCTTTCGTGCGAGCTACATTTTGAAGAATTGTAGTGATGGAGTCGTGGTTGGAGAGTTGAAGATACTGATGATGCAGAAGAAGCAGAAGAAACCTCTTATATCCTTTACAACTTTGTTGTGATTTTTAGTTTGATCAGAAGTGTTAATGTATAAAGGGTTTTCCTTTCGTTGTATTTTTATATCAGATACAGGTTATAAGTTGGGGTCGTGGTTGGATGGATTGTTTTTTAAGAGATATTGAAGATCAAAGTTGAACTTTTGAATGAACTTGTATTCCCTTTTTCCTGGGTCGCAAGGACGCTTCCTTATTAAGTGTGGGGATATGTTGTGTTGAAATGACTTATTTTTTGGCTGATTTTTGTTGTTTTTGAGAGCTGAATGGTTGATTTTATGAGATGATTGATTGGTTTGAAAGTGGCTTGAGAGTGTTTTGGATTATATTGATTATGTTTTGAAAGTTCATGATGATTTATTAGTAGATATGTGAGGTTCTGTGATGTTCTGATAGGTTCTGATTGGTTTTGTATAGCTTCTGTTTTGTTCTGTTTTGTTCTGATTGTCTTCTGTAAGGAGGGATGGAGTATTTATTGATAAATATTGAGATCTTGTGAAAGCTTATTGAATAGTTTTTGAGAGTTTGGAATGGTTTGAGTATGAGTTATGAGGTTTTGATGACCTTCTGTAACCTTCTGTAGGTCTTCTGTAGAGCTTCTGTCTCTGTTCTATACTATACTATGACTATTCTGTATGCTTCTCTATGTGTTCTGTTGGATGAGAGTGTAGCTTGGGAAAGTTTTCTAGCCTTGGAAAGAGGTGAATACAAGTAAAAAAGAGCTAAAAGAAGTGAAAGAAGTAGCTGCTGAAGACTCAAGTGAAGACTGGAGTGAAGTGACAGTAGTGAGCTATGAAAAGACAATGTAGTGGCTCTAGTGACTCTTCATATTAGACATACCTCTTGGAAGGGGTATCCACGACCTAAGAAGGATTATTGTGAGTGATTTTGAGAGATTTTAGTGAGGATATGATGTATTACTGATGGAGAGAGAGAGAGAGAGAGAGAGAGAGAGAGAGAGAGAGTCAAAGATAGCAAATTCTACTGAAACAGAGTGATTGTATGTGAGAGATTGAGAGAGAAGACTATGAAGACATTGAAGATGAATACTATGTGATGTATTTCCATTCAAAGATGGTGTATTCCTTTGCTTTCTTTGTTATATTGATGGATTTTGTGAAGATATTGAAGAATATGGTTGATTCTATCAAATCCGTGGGAGATCTACATGATGCTGCATGAAGATTTGTTGTGCCTGGTGTTCTTTTCTTCATTTGATCATATAAAACATAATAAACAAGCTTGTTGATGATACAAGATAGATTTTCTTGCAAGAAAATCCCATTTTCCTTGGTGTCCCTCTTGGGGCTCCAACACATAAGTGTGATAGAATCTAATTAGATAACTAAAGAACGCCTACTAAGGGAAGCGGGTGGGCAAAACCCCTAACCGATCTCTCCTACAGCAGGGTGGTCCCAGAGAACTAGAGGCTTCTCGCAAGGTTTTATCGTCGTTTGAGCGTTGAGTATTATTAAGTTAGAACCCAATTCATGCCATTTTAGGGGACCGGAATGGGACTATGCGCTACGGGCAGAGAGGTTGAGCAGTGCATCCCTCTCATTTTCCATTCTCTTTGAACCAAGTGTGACATGGATCTACTTTGACTTGGGTATCTCTACATAAAGTAGGATGTCCAAAATCCAATGCTAGAATGTTGTCAGGAGACCTTGGCCACTAGGAACCCAGATTTCAAGTCGATCCTAGTGGGTTTGGCCCCGCGAACATTCTGTTGCAAGGCGGCGTAATCAGGAAACCCTACGTGACAAAGACGGGGAAATTCCATGGAAGTGCCGGGTGGCATCGCTTAGATTCGTCTCTCGATAGACCACTAAAAACATGCTTGGACTATTGATAGGTGGGCACGTTACACTAGGCATGCCATGGATGTTACAAGAAAAGTGTCAAGTTGATATACCCGCTGGTGGGTGATTGATCTTTGGTTGAGGTGCTAGATGTGTGGTAGTAGATGCATATCCCGAATCTCAAAGTGAGAGAGTTCCTTTATCTTCATCAGAGTTTGATACACTAGATGCTCCATCTACTAGTGAGATGCCATCAAGTGACGAATCCAATGAGGGGTCCACTACAGAAGATATCTACCAAGTGACTTTGAATGAGCCAATGGAGGCTCAGGAGAGGATAAGGGATGCGGATGTAAGCTTGACCTTGGTACGATGAATGATTCATGGCCAATTAAATTAGGGTCCATGGTCATTTTGGAAGAAAGGAAGGACTATGTGTCCTTGATTCAAGAATTTCGTGATATCTTTCCTTGGAGTTATGATGAGCTGAGAGGAATTCCTCCTCCCAGCCTGGTTGTTCATATGATTCCTTTGAAGCAAGGAAGCCACCCTGTGTAACAGAAAGTAAGGTGTACGCCTTTCAAATTAAGGGATGGGATATTCGAAGAATTGACAAAGCTATGAAAGGTTGGCTTGATATTTCGAGTTCAACACACAAAATGGTGTTCACTAATTGTTATCATGAAGAAGAAGAATAATCAAATTTGGCTTTGTGTAAATTTCAGGGAGCTTAATAAGAAAATGATTAAGGAAAACTACCCATTTGCATTCATTGACCAGATTTTGGATCATTTTGCAGGTAGGAAAATCTATTCGTTTATGGATTGCTTTGTGTTAAAATAGGTGGGATCTAGAGCATGGCTATGGTGGCATGTAAGCATAGACTAAACTCAAGATGACATTGACTGAAGACCACAACTATTACACAAGTGAATTAGGTTCCAAGATGGAAGCTTGGACTCATAAACACAATCTTGTGTAGGACTGATAAGTACAAGACTGACACTAATTGATAAAGAAAAGCATCATCATGTATTCATTCATCTATCAAAAGTGGTAGTCAAGTACAATGCTTTATAGTTATTGGATGGGTACAGTTTTCCCTTTCTGTGCATATAGGATTCATGTAGCCTTCATGTCTTCATCCCAAACTGCCTCATACAAAGAGGCTACATTAGGTGTGATTGCTAATATCTCAACACCCCTCCTCAATCACAACCAGAAAGTACAAAGTGTGTGGAGGCTTTAGTGAAAGTAACACCTACAAAGTGTGGGCACACCATAAACATGGCAAAACACCAGAGGTTGTCGCAAAAAAGACTAAGTGTGGGTACCACAAACATGATGGACATCCAAAGGCTGTAGCAGGGGCCTTACAGAGGCTATAGTACAAGGCTACATGAGGAGTTTTACAAGCTTATGATAAAGACATTTGGGCTAGACATTACAAAGCTAAAAAATTTAGTAAAAAATAGGATCAAGGACCGTGAGACCCTTGCGGCTTTCAGCATTTCTTTTGACATAGATATTCGATTCATTGCAGATATTCTTGTCTAGCTTCCTATACTTGTACTTCACTTTGTTTGCCACTTCAAAGTCTTCATGATTTTTCTGCTTCTTCTTCTTAGTCTTGTTCTTTTGGTCCTCTTGATCTGCTTCTTCATTGACTTTTCTTGCAATAGTTGCATCAGTCTTTATGTCCATGTCCCCCTTAAGCAAAGGCATCATTGTCTTTGAGGCAGCAAAAATGTCTTCAAAATCTTCAAATAAATTCATCGATTGCTCTTCAAAATAAGTAAATCCATCCATCCTTGCAAGCAAAATAAAGAAGTCTTCCATGTAGTTGAATTGAGCAACAAGAGCAATGTTACTCTTCATGAGAAGCATCTTCATAAAAGAATTGATTTTGGTCATTCGCATGATGGAAATTGGCTTCAAATGACTGAGAATAACCAGCAATGAGTTGATCTTTGTATGTGTCAAAAGACAAGCAATGGCAGTGAAGTATCAAAAGATACTAGTTTGAAATTTGATGTTTGTTGCTTGAGTTTGACTTGATGATCTTCAAAAACTCTTCATAGCTTCCCCTCCTTGCTGATTTGATGGTTTAATACTTGCTGAAAACTTCATATTAGAGTGGCCTTGGCTTGGCTTGGCTTAATACTTTCTGAAAACTTCATATTAGAGTGGCCTTGGCTTGGTTTAAAGTGGTAGAAGAGAGAAAATGAAGGAAAAATGAGCTTGAAGGTAAGTGGCTATGGCTGTGCTGTCAAAACAGGGACCAGTGTGACTGGTAAATGAGCTCCCACGAGCTCCACAGGTCAAATCTGCTCAAACCCTTTAAGATGGAGGACCCTCACTAATGGATCTAACTCTATTTAAGAGGGTTTGTACTTATTTTGCTTGAGTTGAGAAATCTAAGCCTTCAAAGTGGTCATTGTCAAAACTGCGCCCAGATTTGGAAAAATGCAAATGCCGGGCATGGTGTACGTCAATCTTCTTGATTTTTGTGCCAAGAAGTTGTGCCTTGACCTAAAAAACAACTCTCAAGAACAAAATCTTGAAAAGATATGGCCTAGTTGATGAGATATGGCTGCTCCAACAAAGGTAGGTAGGTGCTGTCCACAGACACAATTATGGCAACGACTCTAAAAAGAGGCAATGTTGAAGATACAGTTGCCCAATCTCAATGATTGAGGTGCCAAGGAGAGCTGTGGAAGTAGAGAAACACTTTTCCAGAAGGAAGTTCAGATATATTTGGCCTGTGGAGAGAGATATAAAAGCTTCAAGCTAACAAGGTGTTGTTGGCTATGGCTGCCATGGAAGGTTCATTGAAGGTAGGAATGCAAATGAAGTTGGACATAGGGTCCAGTACTCAAACTGAGCTGAGCTAAGATGGAAAGGAGCTGAGAGGAGTGAAAGGAGAGTTTGGCCATGCTCAACTGAGCTCTGATACCATGTTAAAATACGCGGGATCTAGAGCATGGCTATGGCGGCTTGTAAGCATAGACTAAACTCATGATGACATTGACTGAAGACCACAACTGTTACACAAGTGAATTAGGTTCCAAGATGGAAGCTTGGACTCATAAACACAATCTTGTGTAGGACTAACAAGTACAAGACTGACACTAAGTAATAAAGAAAAGCATCATCATGTATTCATTCATCTATCAAAAGTGGTAGTCAAGTACAATGCTTTATAGTTGTTGGATGGGTACAGTTTTCCCTTTCTGTGCATATGGGATTCCTGCAGCGTGCATGCCTTCATCCCAAACTACCTCATACAAAGAGGCTACATTAGGTGTGATTGCTAATATCTCAACATTTTGCTAGATATAACTAGATGGCTATTGCGAAGGAAGACAAATTGAAAATGACATTTATTACTATCTTCGGTATCTTTGTGTATCATGTGATGGCCTTTGGTCTATGCAATGTGCCTGGGTCTTGGCAACAAAAAATTGATAAGACCTTTGCTAATATCTCCCCAGAGGACTTAAAAGTCTTTATTGATGATCTGGGGGCAGCCACCACAAGGGAGCAACAACTTATTATTCTGAGGAAATGTTTTGAGTGTTGTAGATAGTTTTGCATTGCTCTTAACCCTAGACAGTGTGTATTTGGAGTGCCCTATGGGTTGTTACTCGGCCATGTGGTTAGTTCAGTTGGTATTGCGACTGACCTTGAAAAGATAAAGGTTATAGTCTTTATGAGCCCCCTATGTACTCCAAAATAGGTACACATCTTTCTTTCATCAGTGGGATATTATCGAATATTTATCAATGCACTGGCAGAAAGAGCATTGCCATTGACGAACCTCCTATCTTTTAACTATTTGTTTGAGTGGAATGAAGCCTGTCAAGTATCCTTTGAGGATGTGAAGCAAGAATTAGAAAAAGAACCAATCTTAAATGTACCCCAAAGAGGTGAAGTTTTCTAAATATTTTCAGTGGGGCCACAATACATAGTATCAGCCTGCTATTTAGCTCAAATTCAGGAGGAGAAATGGTGTCATCCAATTGCCTTTGCTAGTAGGAAATTGAGGATATCTGGAGTTAATTATATGTACATGGATAAATTGTGCCTTGTACTGGTCTTTGTGACAAAGAAATTTAGGCATTATATTCTCCATGAGAAGGTAGTATTCTTTACAAAGGCAAAAGGACTCAAATTGTTGCTCGAGGGGTCCACCTTTAAGAAATCATATATATAACTTGCGTTCAAAGGATATTAAGAAATACCCTTTCTTTACATGCTATAAGGCCTTTAATTTAGTAAACTTACAATTTTTTTTCAACTTGTAATTTAAAAACCTCTTTTATAAATATAATCCTATAGATTTTACTAAATATAATACCCTTTCTTTTGAACTCACAAGGTATCTTACATGTTCTATAAGGTGGACTCCCTGTGGATTGTTACTGAACAAGTTGTAGCCACATGACCGGTTTAGCAAAGTGGTTAATCACTTTGTAAGAGTTTGATTATGAGATTAGGAGCAAGCCACCAAAGCTGCAGGGTATTGTAGAATGTCTTGTGGATTTTGGGGAGCCTAAGGAAATTCTGGCTGAGGAATGTGATATTGAAGGTCTATTTAAAATCGATACAACTTCCATCCCTTCTTGGTATGCCGCTATAATGCATTATTTATCTACAGGAGGATTTGGGGCTGCTTTATCAAGGTTTAAAAAGAGAAATATTAAGCAACAAGCATTACACTTTTCGATTATAATGGGTTTTTTGTATCGAAGAGGAGTAGATTATATATATCATCGTTGTGTAGTACCCGATAAGGTACCATTTATTCTTGAGGAGTGCCATGGTTCAGCATGTGGGGGACATTTTTCTGGCCGGCTTACCGCCCAAAAATCTCTCCATGCTGGATATTGGTGGCCATCGATTTTCCAATATGCTTTTAGTTATGTTAGGCATCGTGTTGTCTGTCAAAGACACAATGCAAGGGAAAATCATAGGCGACCTCTAAATCCGATTTTGGTTATGTTATCCTTTGAAAAATGGGGTTTTTGATTTTGTGGGACCAATACACCCTTCATCAACTACGCGAAAGCGATATACTATTGTAGCAATGGACTACTTTACAAAGTGGCCTGAAGCTCGAGAAACGGTGGTGAAGGACAATGCTAAGGAGATAGCCAATTTTATTATGAAACAAATTGTTTGTCGTTTTGGTCCACCAAAGGAGATTGTGTCTGATCAAGGGACACACTTCTTAAACAAGGTTATAGTAGCCCTAACTGAAGCTTTGAAGATTAAGCACAACAAGACTAATCCTTAAGCGAACGGTTAAGTTGAGAGTACAAATAAATAATTGGCAGGAATCTTGTCCAAGATAGTACGAAAAGCAAGTGGACTGGGATAAGAAATTATATGTGATACTGTGAGCTTACAACATGACATTCAAGAGAGCCACATGCCACACACTATTTATTAAGCTAGTGTATGGGGAGGAGTGAATTTTGCCATTAGAAATAGAGCTCCCCACTATACATTTTTCCCTCAATCGTTCGTTGGGAGAGGAAGAAGCGTTACAGGAACGGTCTACATCTCTGGCACTTCTTGATGAGATTTGATTGCAAGCTTTATAACATCAAGAAGTAGGGAAGAGGAGAATGAAAGCCCTTCATGATCTTCAGGCTAAGAAGTACAAATTTGAGAAAGGCCAGTTAGTACTATATTATGATGCTCATCGCAAGCTCTTTCCAGGAAAATTAGAACCCAAATGGGATGGACCATACAAGATTGTACATTTAGGAAAGAATGGATCTATAGCCCTTCTAGCAGATTTGCAGGGGGTAGAGTTTAAGCTAAAGTTAACTTTAATAAGCTAAAGCCTTACTATGTGTAAGGGCTGACGTTGGGCTCGGTGCCTGTGCAAGTCCTTCTTTCAGGATTAGCTTTAATGTGCACAATAGGCACCAAGACGAGTGGATGGGACACATCATTCCCTATCTAGAGCATCCGTATCTTGAGCAATGTTACCACTAAGGTCAAGTGATCTAGTGGAGCAAAGGATATTAGGTTATTTAGTGGCAAGACGGATCCTTTACGTGGGAAATTAAGGTCTTCTACTACCATTGTCAACTACTTCTAACTAGCATTCCTATTGAGTTCAATGAGGAAGGAGGGATTGTGCATGTTATACATCCTCTCTTTCAGCTTGATTTTGATTATCATATGTATGAGTGAACTAATTATTATGGCATGGCCTATCAATGAAGCCTGGGTTTATACTTTGTATTTTGACAAAGTTTCTAAAGGACCTGTTAAACACGCAAGCGTTGGTGTGGTCATTAAAGAGCCTCAACGTAGGGTTGTCATGAAAATGGGAGTCTATTTAGAACCCTCTTTTACTAATAATATGGCAGAATACAAGGCCTTGATCATGGGGCTGAATGTAGACCGATGTGGTGGTATCCGCAAATTATTGGTTAAAGGCGACTTGCAATTAGTAATCAATCAGCTAAATGGGACCTATAGTGTGTGGGATCCCATCTTACAGATGTACCATCGTGCAACCTTGGATGTGTTGCATATCTTTGAGATGGCTACAAACCGAGACATTCCCTTCCTCATTGATAGGTGCTGAGAGAAACTTCCTAGCCTTTGCTCCTCCAAAGCAAGGTTTTTAGGCAAGTTACCAGATTTTCTTGATCTTTTCTCATCTTTTTCAATCATCACTTGATGCTTGTGTAGACCAATTTTTGATAGCACTCGCTCCACATTCCTACACGTTGTAACTGCTTCTTTTTTTAGTTGCATCCTATAAGTAAAGAAAATGTATTCATATACAAGTTTCTCCATGATCTTGACAAAAGCATGTAATGAACAAATGTGAATACAATCCAATGTAATTTTGAAGATGGGCTTCCAAGTGGGATCTTCTCTATTGTGCGTTGGTGCAGCACTTGTCACCCTTTGCCAGTTCTTCTTTTCGTCCTTTCCTTCCACCCTTTCTGTCAAGCAATATAGGCATGGATTCTTTGTATTTGCACCATTGGAGATTCCACACATAAATTTTAAAGTTTTCAAGTCTCCTGCAAGATGCCATTCAACCAAGCATTGGCCATATCCTTCAACCGAAGCATCTCACCATGTTCCTAATGATCGATGATGTTTGGAATGCTTGTGTGCGTAAAGAATAGCTGCAACACCTCAAATGTTTCCTTAGGAACTTCAAATGCAGCAAGCCACCACACATGGCACTCAAATTGAACACTAAAGCTCCCTGGGTTGTTCTTGTCAAATTGTAAAGTTCTATTAATCAAAGTTACACTAACTATTTCAAGCTTTACTCCTTTGATGACCTCACTTTCATCCAATTTTATAACAAACTTCAATTTACCATTACACTCCTCAATAGCCATATTGTAGTACATTACCATTGCCAACTGCACCTTATACAAATCTAAATAGTAATTGTTGAGTTCAGTGCACCTCACCTCATATGCATTTTTGGTCCCAACCTTTAGTGTTTCCATACATTGAACATGCATGGGATCTCCTATCAGCTCCAAAACCTTTGCATTAAGTTGCGGTCGAGTCTCTATTAACCTTGAAGGTTGAGGAAGAGGCACGATTCTATTTCTCTTTAGCATACGACCAAACCCAATCTTCACACCTTTGAATATCTTTGAGTAAGTTGTTATGCTAATACCTATCCTGTCACAAATGGATTGTGCATCCACATCTGAGAACTCATTTGACATATCTTTTAATGTGTACTCAATCACATTTTCCTTCACAGCCTTAAACTTAGGATTGCTCAAAGTGTTTTCCAATGTATTGTCCTTCAACAATCTACTAATACATGATCCAACCTCGCCCTCACCTAGGTTCTCATTCTGAGCTACCTTGAATGCTTTGATACATCACTTCCACTAGCTGCTATTCACAATTAACTCATTGATTGGCTTCTTCTTCTTCTTTTTGCACTCTTGTGTTAGCTTGTTGTTGATCTTTCTCAGGTTGTCCAATTGTGCCTTTGCCTCCTCATATGAGATACCAATGTCATGGATAGTGTCCTGCATTGAAATAATTTGATTGTTTTGTTAAATTATAGTGTCATTTAGTTGTACTACTTGTCCTATGAATTGTTGTATATGAATTTGATGTGCAACGATCACATCATGACAATTTTTTATGGTTGCTTGGCAAGTTATAAATACTTTGAATGCCTGATCATTGAGCCGTGTAGTGTAACCGAGCAACCCATTTTCACCCTCGCAAACATACTTCAGTAAATTTTTGATTCCTGAGAAAGTTGGAGGTCTATTGTTTAAGGGGTCAATTGGGTAGATTCCCCCATCAACCCACAAGTCCACATGTTCCAATCCTATTTGCATATAACTTTCCAGAACCTGAGAGTTGACACTAGTATGCTAGATTATTTTGAATAATGGGGCTTATTCAATCTCTACGTTAATATGTAGCTCCTTTCATGTATTCATTTTCACTTATTAATAGAAATGGGGAGCCTACTTGGTTGTCACAAGAGGTAGAGTGGAGATGCACAGAGAGGCACACAAAGCTACTAAAGGAAAGGAGGGTGTAAGTAATTCACTCTGTTAATGAAAGTTGCATAAACATAGAGAAAAGGTCACAATAGAGCCATGAGAGAGTATAGATATAGGGGAAAATAGCTCAAAGAGTAGCGATGTCCAAGACTTTTCATATTTAAGAAATTTCTATTTTACCTCCAAAAACATTTCCCAAAAACATGAAATTTGACTAGTTGGTTTGTTTTTTGACCAAAAGCTAGAATATAAAAAATCCCCAAAATATCTTAAAAGGAACATCTAAATTTTCATTTTCCTTGTTCTCAATTAAAAAATCAATTACCTCATATCTACTAATTATTTTGCATTGAAAATGAAGCACCACACTCTCATAACTAACTCCTCTTTTAATATAAAATTTGGTTGAAAAAGACTTTTTGAATGAGAAGAGAGAAGAAATTTGAGTATATATTTGTAGATAATATAAAAAAGGTAAAACAAGATTGCAAAAGTGGAGAGAGAAGAGGATTATTTTACTATTATTCTCTCCTCTTTTCCTTGTTTTAAAGAGAAGAGAGGGGCCCGGGGCTAAAATGCCCATTTGTGAGTTCAACATTTTTTCCTAACGGAAAGACGAAAAAGAGGGAAGAAAGAAGAAGGAAGCCATGGAAGCTGGAGAAGAAGGAGAAGTGTATGTTCTTGATAATAATTGGTTGCCCTAATTTGGGACTCTTATACCTTATATACCCCGATCAGTGTGACTAGGTGTCTAACCCCTAGTTTCTATGTTTCCCTCTTGTTACAAGTACATGGATATGAAGGATTCTAACCCTAAAATATACTATCTAAAAGTGTTGGTGCATGTGACTAAAGCAAAAAATCACTAGATCAAAGATAAAAGGATCCCACCCATGTGCTCTGTAAGTGAAATAGAATTACTTCTGAGCTATCTAATTAACATGCAAAAGGATTTTAGACCTATAGTTCAACACCCTTAGAGAATGAATTGCATGTAAAGCAAGTTAAGGAGGAACTAGATAAACTTTTGTGTGTCAAGCTCATAGAGGTAACTTGTCTATCACCTGTTGCAATAATTCTAAAGAAAAATAGCAATATAAGATCCTATGTGGATTATTATAAGCATAACACACTTAATCCTTTCCCCTTTCATTCAAAAATTTCTTATTGGATGATATTACAAATAATCAAATATATAGTTTCATTGATAGGTTTCTTGGTTATAATAATGTATTTCAAAGATATATATATAACAAATTTTGTGACAGAGTGGGGCTCTTTTGCCGATATTGTGATAGACTTTGGCTTAGAGAATGGTCCTACGAAGTTTCAAGGAGTTGCATAGTAGACATTTGACCCCTATTTGACTTGTTTTTCTAGACTATTTCTATGTATTGGGTCCCAAGGAAGATCATCTCTGACATCTCAAGCTATGATTTGAGAAATGCCACATGCTTGGAATAACCTTAAATACCTTCACATCTATTTTTGCAACAAAGAATATGGTATTTTTTTGTCATATTATCTCAGAGAAATGCATGTCTATAGTTTGATGAGGTGGTTAGTAAAGTTCATCCACCAAGGATAGTTTCTAAAAATTATGAGGTTCTTGAGAAAAAAAATTAAATGGCATAGCAAGCATATCAGATACTTGGCATATATATGTGTTCCACTTATTACTTTGACAAAGAAACAGTCACATTTTATTTGCAGAAAATTTTAGTAGAAGGCTTGCAAAGTTTTGAAGAAAATGCTAGTGGTTGCATCTATTTTATAGCATCCTCATTGGCACCTTTTATTTTGTATATTTGTGGATTGATATGATGTAGCGGTAGCATAGTATTCATGCAAGATGAGGTGTTGGTTTGGTCAATTTATTATTCCAAAAGAAGCCTCAATTCTATGAAGAAGAACTATTGAATCACAAAGTAGGAAGCTCCAGGCATGGTATTTACATTATAGAAATACAACATTACTCATTTGCTGATAAAGTCATTTTCATATGGATCATTTACTTTAATGTATATGTTAAATAAACTTCAGCTAATAGGATGATTGGCACACTAAGAAAGGAGCATGCTATTGTGGATTTTTTCAATAGGTTGGGTTAGGTGCTTAATATAGACTAATGTTATAACTAGCTCTTGAAGTTTTTACTTTTAAGCAATATGCCTAACTTGTTGAGTTCTAACCTGCTGTGCTAAGGAAGGCAGCTTTATATAGCAAGTATTTTTAAGTGGTATTTGGTCAATTGTACAAAAGAGGTCGTGATGACATTCTAAGAAGGTTTGTACCTAAGGAAGAACAATGGGCTCTTCTGGAGGAAGTGCATGTTGGACTTAAGAATTAAATTTTCAAGAGAGGTTATTGGTTGAAAGACTCTACATGTTGGCTTATGGTGGCCCATATTTTGAAGAATACTTATATCAATTTGTAAAAAATTGCCTTATTTGTGCAAAAGGGGCCCACTGTACAACAAAGAGATTGCATGCAAGTTCATCCGATGCTTCCTCTAGAGCCATTTCAAAAATGGGGCATTGATTTTACGAGATGTATTAAGCCTTCTATAGAGGATATACAAAATTAGTACATTTTGGTTTTCATAGATTATTGTATGAAGTGGGTTGAGTTCAACCTTCAAAGATAACACTAAAGGTAGCATGGAAAATTTATTGTACTCTAACATTATGACTAGGTTTGGATGTCCTACTGAGCTAGTTAGTGGCCAAGGAAAGCATTTCCTTAATTAAGTGATTGTTGAGCTAACTAGGAAATACGTAATCCTTCATAAGAAGTCCATAGCTTACCACCCATAGGGAAATGGTCAAACAAAGAGATCTAATTTTGATGCATATCCTAAAGAAAATTGCAATGATTGGGATCCAAAGAGCATTGTGGGCTTTTTGCACTATGTATAAAGCCATTATGGGCATGGCCAAGTTTAAATTGATTTATGAATTGGAAGCTATAGTGCCCATGGAGTTTGTGTTCCATCTCTCAAAATTGAAGCTAAGTTTACATTGTCACGTGAAGAATCTATTTAGCATAGATTAGATCATCTATTGTAATTAGATGAAGATTGTATAATTTCTACTTACATGTTAAGGGTGGTATATCAAAGAAAAGCGTAGATAAATTGGCACATCAAAAAAATATTTTTGAAGAAGGTGACTATATGGTGGTTTATAACTCCAAGTTGGTTAAACACACTAGGAAACTAAAATAACAGTATGTAGGTCTATATAAGATCGTGCAATATGTAGTGTACCTTTCTATTATATTAGGGCCAAAAACACTTCAAAAAATAAACTTGTAAGAAAATGATTAAGTTGCTAATTAGTTGAGATTTTGGAAGAATGGAACCACCAAATTTGGTTGCTCTAATGTGATTAATGAGAGAATATTTGGTTCATTGAAGGGGTCTTTTAATTTATGACAAGGTCACCTTTTTGGTTATTTTTTTCTTGGAACTTGAGAGATTTTGTATTTTTGAGATATTTGCACCAAAATCATGTTCATTTGCTCCCGCATCTTCTTTTCATGCACCATTCTCTTTCGCCATTCTCTTCTTTTGCGCTTACTTTTTAAATCATTGTGAGATTCATTTGTGGTTGATTTGCTCAAAGGTTTAGTAATACCCCTTCAAGTAACACATGGGCAAGAATATGCAAGTAAAAACTTACCATTCAGCTAGATCCTATTTATACATCTTGGAGAAGTATACATCATGTTGGAGAAGCTCGTGACAGGATGCTTGGCTATTGTATAAGGTTATACTTTGCATCTTACACGTATATGGCTCAAATGCATGAAATGAAAAAAGTATTATTAACTACACAAACAAGTATTTTTGAGCTAACAAATAAGATTGATATTTTAAAAAATTCTAATAGGTCATTACAAGACAAGCTAAGATGCTCCACCATTAAAAATATAACCAACTTGTGTAAGAGAGTAAAGAAAAGGAGACTAAATCTTGCAAAGAAATATGTCTCTAAGATATCATGCATTAATATTCGAGAACGTGTGGGGAGAATCAATCTTTTAAAGGAAACCATGAATAAGAAATATATTTTGAGGATTCTTAAGTCACCTTGTAATGTGGATTTGAGAAGCCCAACTCTCGAAGAATTGTAAACGACTTAAAGGCATGGTAAACCCAAATGAAATTATAGAAACATGTGATATTATGGGTATTAGTCAAAAAGGTTATCGTATTATCTCTAGATTATGATTTGAAAACTTAACTTTGTCAATACACTCGTTTGATAAAGACAATGGCTTAATCGAATATGCATAGTTGAGATGCAACTTGAGAAGAAATTAAACTTAAACAATGAGAAAATCTACAAAAAATTGTTGTTTCAATGCATAAAATTTATATACATTTTTTTTATTTTTTAAATATTTGTGTTGCCATGTGGGTACTCACATTCATCTATTTATTTATTCATAAGAGAAAAAGACCAAAAAAAAAAAACAAAGCCAAAACAAAAAGAAGGAGAAACAAAATCCAACTTGAAACATATAAACACAAATATATGAAAAAATTTAAATTAAATTAAAATCCCAATACATAATTATCCAAGTGAAAAATCCTTCTTTTTTCACTTTCTTTTTATTTTGGTATTAGTATTTAGTTTTTCGTACGGAACTTTGTCAATTATTCTAATATCTACATGCAAAGTACAAATATGAGCATTTCTAAGAGGAAATGAAAGAATGGGATCCCATATATCTTCTATGTTTTTAAATTTACTCAAACCTATAGAGTCTCTAGTTGGGGCTCTTCTTGTTGGCTGTAAATTGCTCTAATCTTTAGACCCAACATTGTCGATGCAATAAACACAAGGATATTTTTCCTTTGTCCCATTGCATATTCCAAGCATACATTTGATAGTTTTTAAGTTGGTGCTCATACACCATTCCACGTTAAAATTACAAATCCCATCAACCACCAACATTTCTCCTACACCATGCTACATAATTGGCCTCATACTTCGTCACCCTTTTGAAGGGTCTTCCTATGAGGGTTTTCTTTCCACAATTTGCACTATTTGGAGGAACATGGAATAGGATAGGCAAGCTTGCCGTTTCAATAGTTACAAGGATTCTACACTTCCCTATAAGTGCTTGTGGGTGTCCCCCATAAGGATTAAGGGTTGCATTAGTCGGTGCGAGCTCTAGTTAGCCTAGTCGAGTCCATGCTTCATAGGTCAAGATATTAAAATCTACTTCTTCATCGATGAGAGCATCAACATTGTGCTCTCTTTTTGTGGTGAGTTTGACCCTAAGATAAATAGGCGATACTATGTCTTCATATTCTGGGTCTTGGCTTATAAGTTCAATCATTCTGATACATGCCTTTGAGTCCTCAACTGCACAATCAGATGTGGATTATCTACTGATGTCTTGGGTCATCTATGCAATGCCGTTCAAGGTGCATCTATCGTCAAGACTGTCATGTCTAGTCATCCTCACAGTTATAGCTTGATGTTGTTGCATTCTGCTTTGACTAGATGCAATTCGAATGCAATATATACATGTTTTTGTGGTGTTGCCTTTTTGCCCTTGTTGGCTAGATTGGCCCATTGAGGTTCTAGGGTTTTTGTTTTGTTCAGGTATGGGCTTTTGGTTGTTGTTTTGCAAGTGAGAATCTATGCTCATGCAAAGCCATTACTACACTAGGATCTAATTTGGAGAACCTCTCACGGCGCACGTTTTCTCTCCAGCCTACTTGGGGGAGGTGCAGAGGAGGTAGAGCCCCCTCTGCAAAGGTCCTGGGGGTTTGGGGGGGGGGGGGGGCACGTGCAATCCCCCCCCCCCCGAGCTTGCATGGCCATTACGCTAAATACCATGTGTGATTTGAAGGACCATTCGTAGACAAGTTTTGAACTACTTGCTCTAGATTTCAGCCCAGTGATAGATCTATGATGTGCTTCCGGCTCTATATGGTCTTTAGGTCGATTCCAGGGGTTAGATGTGTCAAATTTGTATTCTGTTCACCTGTCCGATTTTGATGGCGGTTTTCTGTCCAATTCTTAGAGTCCGATTCTCAGGAGTCCAATTATTAGAATTGGACATTCGACTTTGGTTTGGTCTAGATTTTTGTGAGTCCGATTTTCATGCATCCGAGGTAGTCCGATTTTGAGCGTCCAATTGTCCAATTGTTCGAGCATCCGAATAAAACGAGTCCCATGTGTCCAATTAGACGGGTTTTTAGGGTATCCGAGTCTGAAAATCGAACCATCTGATTCTGGCAATCCGACTGTCCAAGTCCGATTCTGGGAGTCCGATTCTAGGAATCAGACTATCCGAGTCCAATATTCTAGGAATCGGACTCTAGTAATAGTTTCCAATTCCTGTGTGGGCGAGTTTCCATGGATGATGAAAATCAACTCGAATTCTAATGATTTTGGTTATGAGGGGTCACACAAACATCCAAAATGTAAAAATTGATCCTAATGAAGGATTGTATATACCTGGAATAGCAAATAAACTCCAAAATACAAATTGGCAAACAAATCAAACCCTCTTGCCCTGTTATGACAGCAGAAACCCTAATTCTTGTTTTCCTTTTTTTCTTTGTTTTTTCCTACCCTAATGCATCCAAATCACAAAGCGAACACCTACACTACTCCAACCTACTTTTCCAAATCCCAAAAACCAAAAACTTACTTGGTAAGGAGATCGAATACCTCTTCAAACTCTCTCACTTCGTACCTATCTACCTTAAGCACCGGTTTCGGAAAAACCCTACTTCAATGCTCAATTTTGAGCGCTCAAGCAGTCAAGGCTTGAATCCATTCGTCCTGGCAATGGAACCAAAGTGTAGTGGGAGCTCACACCACTCGATCGCCAAGACCCACTGACTGCTTATTGTTTCAAGCCGAATGCAATGGCTATGTCTCACCTAGCCGTACATGCTCGCAACCTACGAGTGTAGTGAGCTTACCTCCATGCCCAATCGAGTTGCCTACTCTCTCGAGCACTCCAGTAGCTCCACAATCCAAGTGCAAGCTTCAAGCGAGCTTGATCCTCAAGCTCCATGCTCCAAGCTCCATTGTTGCCACGAGTAAGAGAAGAGAAGAGAAGAGAAGAGAGGAGAAAAGAAAAAGAGAGGAGAAGATGGAGAGCTTCTCCACCACGGTCCCTCACCCTCACACACTCATTCCCTCACCCTCTCACACTCCCTCTCTCAAACACAAGCTCAGGCAAGCAAGAAGAAGAAGAAGAAGAGGAGAGCTACTTTTGGCCACACAAGAATGAGGTTCTTCATTCATTTTGCCTTTTATACAAAACCTTAACCCTAATCCCCTTTGTGCAGTCATTCCCTTTTTGGTCCGGGCTTGGCCCACCATTCTTCCAACCCTTCTCCTCCTCTTCCCTATTGGCATGGCCTTAACCCATGCATCTAATCATTTACAATTTGCACGGGTGAGAGCCCGATGCTCTTTTACCAAATAAATCATGGTATGCCTTGCACTCTTTTACAAAATAAATCATGGTGCGTCTTGCGCTCTTTTACAAAAGTTTTGACTTATGCTTTTTCTTGTGTGCCTCTCTCCTTGATTTAGGACTTTTTTGCACTTCTTGTGTTTCTAGATTTTTCTTGGCGAGTCTTCGTCTTCCGTTTCACTTTTGCCTTGGCCTTGTCTTCTACTTTAGATTTTCAGAATTTTCCACCTTGTTCTTCTGAGGGTCAACAACCCCAATTTTGGATGCTTTAATATACAATAAAGTGTATCGGATATGGCAATAATGGCTTGTTGGCTTACATGTGCTTGTAGCATAGCCTCTAGCACCATATATTTTAACATTGTGCAAGCTAAATATAATGGTATTGTCAAAAATGGTACTTAGTTCTTATGTGACTTGCCTCTTGGCAAAAATGCCATTAGTACTGTCAAAAATGCCACTCAATACACTTTGTATTGTGTTATCTCAAGCTTCTTCTTCTTCAAGTTGTGTGTGTGCATTTTTTGCAACTCTAAATCCAACAACACTTACCAAATATTTTTATCTTATTATATTTATGGATTTTGAGATGTACCAATTTATGATCACAATGATGGTAACATTATTGTTGCTTCAAGGACCTTATGTCCTAGACTTTAGATCTCTATGAGAGGATATCCCATTACTCCCACTTTTACAAATAATTCTATGTTTTGGTGTACACATTTTGGACTATCAAACTATGGGACTGTGTTGTGTCTTGTTAGGTAGACATGGTATTTAATTTACCACATTTGCAAGCTCTTATAAAACTTATATATGAGGATTGTAGATAAAATGCACTTTGCTACATTGCCTAAGGATGGGGTTTAGTTAGAGAAACTAATAATTCATAGCATGTACATAGTGATGTTTAAGGTCCTATAAGAATACCTTTAACTGATGGATATTTAAAGTTTGTAACATGTATTGTGGCTATAGCAAATTTTGGTAGAAAGCCTATTACTATGCATTTGTACCTTCTTGGATTCTTGGTTTATGCTCTTGTGCTTGAAAAACAATGCTCAAAGTTGAATGATGAGGTTATAAAGTACCTTTTTGTGAGGCAAAAAGAAAAGCCATACACTTTGTAAATTTTCTATGAAGAGTTGGGTTGTTAAAAAGAATGTGGTATTTGCTGAACATGCAATTCTAACCCTTCTTTTGTGGAAAAATGAAGAAAAATGAGTTCACTCAACGTGTATTTGATCACTCCTTTCTTTATTTGGAAAGTATAATAAAAAACATGATAGTATTCACATAGTATCATATCTTCATAGACATTGCCCACAAATCAATCAATTGATCAATTGAATTTGGATCAGGCATTGCATGAAAAGAGAGGATTTATGAGTCAAAACACTTCCAAAATGGGATTTGTCATCTATCAAGAATAGAAAAGTGGTTATTCCTATCCCTGGCAAGACAAGTGCTGGTTGGGACTTATTTGTGTGATTCGTTTGTTTATCCTTGGCTGATGCATGAAGTACTAGCCTTAAAGGGTGCAAGATGGGCTCGACCCATATATCTCCTAATAAATCTCTTGAGTTAAATAATAATAACTTGAGCATTCAATTTACACAACTTGAAGGGTGGCATTGGTTTGTAGAAAATGAAGTAAATTTCAAATTTGATAAAAATATTCAATTTTGATTTATGACACTTGTGGTTGCTCTTGCAAAACCTATTTTAGATTAGTGTCTTCAAGGCCTAAGTAATCTCATTGATGTATTTTTTTCTCAACAAGTCATTAGGTGTCTTTGTTATGTCTCTCATGCTAGGCCGGATGTGCAATTGACAAGGTCACATGTGAGAAAAATTATGGATATCCTAGGTTGTAAGCTTTGGCAAGCACTAAATTGGATTCTTGCTACTTTGACAGGGATGGTAGATTATACTTTGTTGTAGCAACCATGTGGTGCTAATCCAAAACTATATGCTTTTTACAATATTGACAAGACAGGTTGTTATAACACTAGATTGTCCAGTAGCAAGTTTTGTAGTCACATTTTTGCCTCATGTATATATTGGCTAAGACAATGTGTTGCTAACTTTGGTATTAATTAATCATCTCCTACCACTATCTACACCAATAGTTAAAGCGGCTTAGCAATTTCAAAGAATCTAGTCTTCCATGTTTGCATAAAGCATATTGAGGTACATTATCATGTTGTATGGAAGTGAATCTTGATAAGGGAGCTTGGTCAATGTACCTATGCAAGAGAACTCAATAGATGTATTCACAAAGGCCCTCTCTCGTGCAAGGTTTGAAGCTTTCTATAGAGCTTTGTATATATTGTCCTTCCTAGATTGATGTGCTAGATTCCTAGACTTGTTCATATCATCATTCCTAGGGGCTCTATAGCATATACTATGGAAGTGATGTGTGAACCCACTTAAGATAGCTAGGTTATTTTCCCTCCTTAAGGAGGTTTATTCCTATTACTTGTACACACCCTACTCTTCTTATTTTAGGTGTGTACTTATACTTTTATAGCTTCGATAGTACAAGTATGAACTTCATCTGACTTCTCCATTGGTACTTGTACTCTTTCTTTGCCCTCTTGTCATTGTTTGGAATTTTCCATTGCTAACTAAGAAATCAAATCAATGTTTCATAAAAACAAGAAATTGTAGGTGCAATAGAGACTACTTTAAATGCCCAATAAAAGGGATTCATTGAACCAATGTCC
Source organism: Lygodium microphyllum (assembly GCF_053477565.2). Classification (NCBI taxonomy): domain Eukaryota; kingdom Viridiplantae; phylum Streptophyta; class Polypodiopsida; order Schizaeales; family Lygodiaceae; genus Lygodium; species Lygodium microphyllum. Next base: position 138,082,655 of record NC_141155.1, read on the forward strand.
ACTTAAGCAAACATGATATTCTCTTTGGATAGCCTTGGAGAAATGGTAAAATTGACTTAAATATTTGTTTGTTTGAAAAGACTCCAAGGATATAGAAAATCACACTTGCTACTTAACTAAATGATGAACCAAACACTCAAGGTTTAAAATACCATGGGACCCCAAGGATATCTCTACTTGCATATATACATGTCCGAGATAAACTTCTAAAGTTATTAAGGAGCACTAGCCCTATATTACAAGGGATGAGAAACACATTATGCATTGCCACACTTTTATGGCATTCAATAGGACACTACAAGATATATTAACAAAGTAGTGAGCCATTTCAAGGTAAGGCTTTCATATTTGGTAGTGATGTTTCCGAATTCAGCTAGTCGTCCCTAAAGGTAGCTACAAGGATGCAGCTATTGTCACTACTTTGACACTTATCTCTTTAGAACCATTTACTATTTTTGAAGCCCTTTCAAAATATGCAAGTATTCATCTAATATGCAAACTCAAATGACCAAGACTTCATTGATTGGATCTTGGTATCTCAATAATTGGGTGATTATTCCATTACACATGGTTTTGTAAAATGGCACAATGGATGGTCTTACTACACATATACAAGAATATTCTTTTGGTACACAAGTGTGCATCTTTCTTTTAGTGACTTTACTAAATGGAGATGCTAAGTTGCAAGGAAGCATGCATCACCATTCGTGCTCCTTCATTGGCCATCTTGGTGCTTCTCCAACTTCTAATATGTGGACTCCATCCCCATCTACAACATTGACACTTCATCATCTCCCGCTTGCCTTCCTAGAGACAGTCAATTTCCATGGCCATATCAAGACTGAGAACAGAGGATCCTGCAACAAACACTGCCATTTCCATGATAACACCACAAGCATTTTCACAACACCACCTTCATTAATGGTCTGCCATCTGGGTTCCTTTGCTCAAGGTGCGGGTTAAACCTTTCCATCAATGAGACTACACCCCACAAGAGAGAAGCTCCCATAGCTCTCATTGATTTTATGCATCCATTGTTAGACTTGTAAGAAAGCAACAGAGCATTCCAGATGTAGTGTGTGTATCCAACACGTTGCCCTCCTCATGTATGGCCTTCCAAAAGATACCTTAGGAAAAGGTGTCATGGTTTCTAAGATATCAAAGAAAAATAAGAAAAATCATTGCATGGTTGCATCTGCTACACCAATTGACCCTTGAAGAGCAAGCTTGCATCAGTAACATGATGAATATTGTTGTCTTGAGAGTGGAGATGCAGAAGATCGACATAAAGGTGTCTGCATATGCTGATGCTGAGCTACAGCTGTAGCAAACTGCGGGTGCCATTAGTTGATGCATCCATCAAAATAACAAGAGGGTGCTGCAACTGCAAGTGGTGGATGCAGTGTACATTAACAGATGTAGAATGGCATGGAAGGGTAATAGGCTTGGAGTGTTCTGCATTTAAGTAGCAAACCTAGGGACATTGTGCAGTACTTGTATCACATGAAGTCATGAACATCAGTCATTTGCATAATATTTAAACCGTCAAAATTGTTGCTATTGTAGGATAAGCATGGTGGGTTACTATCTATAAGATCGCAAGGAAACACATCCTCCTGCATACTCAATGTAAGTCTCATCATCTCTAGATTTGGCACCAATCCAGTATCCTTCAAGCGCCCACCTAAGATATCCAGCATGGCCAATATATGCTCACCATGGTTGTCACCCACAGCAAACACGTAGGCTCTTTTGTTCACCTCAATTGATGCACTGGCAGGCTTTTTCTTAGCTTCAAAACACATTCTCATCTCTTCTATTCTGTCAGCATCACTGCACCTACCAGCACCAGCATAAAGGTCTGCCATCAGCAAGTACACAGCAGCATCCTCTGCATTCACCTGCACAATTTGCTGAAAGCATCTTTGACCCAGTTCTATATCACCATAGGTTTTACAGGCACCAAGCAGAGCCCGCAGAATCTCTTCTGATGGGTAGCTCAGCATGCCTTCAACAAATTTTGCTGCCTCATGCACACATCCTGATCTTCCAAGAAGATCAACCATACAAATAATATGATCAAACTTAGGTTCAATTCCATCTGCTTTCATCATCTTAAAACACTCATGCCCTTTGTCGACAAGGCTGGCATGGCTGCATGCAGCAAGAACACATGCATATGTGACGGAGTCAGGCTCTACACCCTGGCTCAGCATGTCATCAAAACATTGCACAGCCACGGTAGCCTGATGGTTCTCACCATATCCCTTAATCAACGCATTCCATGATACAACACCTCGCATAAGTAGATTGTCAAACACTTCACGTCCTTCTACCACTGAACCACACTTACCATACATGTCAATTAATGTATTGGCCACGAATGCATCTCTTTCTAAACCTGCTTTCCTAACCTCAGCATGTACCTCTCGCCCTTTTTCCAAGGCTCCTAAAGTCCCACAAGATTGTAAGCAGTGAACATATGATATAGCATCCATGGACACACTCTCTAGCTGCATCTGATCAAAAAACTTCAACACTTCCTCATCAAGGCCATGTTCAGCATATCCTGACATAAGTGCACTCCAAGAGACTGCATTCTTAATAGGAAGCTTGTCAAACACTCGCCTTGCTGCAGGAAGCAAGTGGCATTTGGCATACACATCCACGAGAGTGTTTCCCAGAAAAGGATCTCTTTCCAATGCTCTGGATATTACCTGAGAATGGATAACTTGGATGTTTTCTACAGCTCCCACCATCCCACAAGCTTTCAAGCCACCACAAAAGGTGACAACTACTGGAGACATACCAACAGATTCCATTTTCTCAAAACAGTTCAATGCTTCAAGGCCAAAACCACGGTCAGCATAGCCTGTAATCAATGTATTCCATGAGACCACATCTCTAGCAATAAGGTTTTCAAAAATATGTTGTGCTTCTGCAAGCCAATCACATTTGACGTACATGTCTACCAGGGCATTTCCAACAAACAGATCCCTCTCCATCCCCTTCATGACTACTGCTGTGCACACCTGCTCACCTCTTTTGATGTCTTCTGTACTGCCACATGCTTTCAAACTACAAACAAATGCATTAGCATCCAAAGAAATCCCCTCCTGGTTCATCAGATCAAAACAATCCATCGCTTTGTGTGCAAGTCCATGGTCTGTATATCCTGCAAGGAGTGCCGTCCAAAGGACCGCATCTCGAACAGGTAGCTCATCAAACAGGTGCTCTGCTTCTTCAAGTAAGCCGCATTTTGCATACATGTCCACCAAAGTAGTGCCAACAAGAAGTCCCTCTTCCAATCCCTGTATTGCTAATTTCATATGCAACTCCTGACCTTTTTGCTTGGCCTTTGTGCTTCCACAAGCTTTGAAGGCACACACATATGTGACACTGTCTGGGGTTACACCCTCTAGCTCCATCCGTTTAAAAGAGCTCAGTGCCCCTTGATCCTCGCCTCGTTCAGCATATCCACCCACAAGCACATTCCACGAGACCACATCTCGAGAAGGAATCTTGTCAAAAGCTTGCTGTGCCTCCAAAAGAAAACCGCATTTGCTGTACATAGCCATAATAGTATTGGCAATGGACTGGTATCCTTCCACACCCTGAGTGACAATTGCAGCATGCAATTCACGGCCACTGTCGGCATCTTTGAGCCTGGCGCAAGCTCTGAGGAGGGCAAGGAATGTGTAAATAGTGGGATGGATGCAGTTGTGTTGCATGTCACGGTACAGCGAGAGGGCGTGTTGCAGGTCCCCGGAGTCGACGTAGCCAGAGATGAGGGAACTCCAAGCATACTCTGTGCGGAGGGGCAAGTGGTCGAACACGTGCTGGGCAGTGGGCAGGCTCCCGCAGTTGACAAGCATGGGGACAAGGCAGTTGCCAAGCACGTGATGGGATCCGAGGTGGAGACGGATGATGTGGGCATGCAGGCGCTTGGCCTGCAGGACATCCCTTGTCTGAGTGCACTTGTTTACCAGGCTCACCAGGTCTTCCACTGTTGCCGGCAGCATCGTCATCATCATCATGCTGGTCGTCAACAGTCAGATCCAGTTTGCTGCTGAAGGGCATCATATATTCTGCCCCAAAGGGGATCTGGGGCGCTGCTCCCATGAATGATTGCAACACGGCTGCTCTCCCCTGCACTCTCTTCTGAAGGTCTTGTGCTCCTGAAACCTCTGCAGGCAGCTCCCTTACAACCAGTCTAAGTTGTATATATTGGTCCATCTTGCTGCATATGGCCTTAGCAATGAGGCTTTGAAAGCCATAGTTTTTATTTTCCTAGAAGACCTTAATGAAGCCTTGCAATTTGGCATCAGCATGGAATACATGCTTTTGTGCATCTTGTTGGCATAAGAATGTACATTTTTTCATGATAACAATAGCATACTATGATTAAATTGGTTTTATGTCTTACTCTAGACAAAAACTACATGATTTTTTAGCATGTTTTTTGGGAAGTTTAGCTGATGTTTCTACATTAAAAAATAAGTGCTACACCCTTTGACTACAATAGTAATGCATGGAGTAACTTATTTTAGAAGTTATAATTATTAATATTATAAATCATGTTAGTCTTATCAAATTGAAGCTACTTTTAGACCTTTCTAGAAAAATAAATGCGCACCTTTTGAATTACATATGAGAATTGAATGTGTATTTTTTAAATGTATGATATTAATCTTGCTAAATTGAATGTGCTTTTTAACCACACCTAAGTAAAGTAGAACTAGGCGCTCCGTGCGCGATATTTGCGGCCCCCAGGAGGGGGGGGGGGGGGGGGACGCGTCGCACCCGCCCCCGCGTTCTCTTTTTTTGTGGGGGAGGTGGGGGGCTGCCATGTGGCACCTGCCCCCCACCTCTCCTTAACTAATAGTATAGATGTCTCTTTTAAACTATACGTCAAACAAACAACACTCAACAGTGTTTGAAGTTACTCAAATTTGGCTGAAAACTTGTCGTAAAGGTGAAGTTGTCATATTAATCAAGAGTACGTAGCAAAACATAAAACCAAAAACCAAAAAGTTGCTTGGTCAAAGTTTGAGATGTGGTGGCTTTCATGTTTCACTAATTTTGTTGGTTGTGAGAATTAACTTATAACTTTGTAAAAGCACAGCAATAACATATAAAAAACACATTAACATGCTATAAGCAATATATAGAAGAGTTGGCACAAGTCTCTTCGTTGTTTCATAATTATAGGGGGAAAGTAATATTCCCTCGTCTTTTGAGAAGTTATGCACTTTTCTTTTTTTTCCTTGGTTATTCATTATGTTAAAAAGATAAAAGAGTAGAGTCTAACCTTGTAAAATATTGTACGCATGAAGATTGTAGTTCTCTTTGTTAAAGTGAAGCCTAGAATGATGAGACAGAACCAAACTAGCATACTATATTAATTCTAAGTAGAATAGTTAATAGTTTTACATCAAAAGTAATTAAAAATAATAAATTATTTAATAACAAATAACTAGGTAATTCAATAACTATATACATGTCTCTCTCATCCACACACACACACACACACTCTCTCTCTCTCTCTCTCTCTCTCTCTCTCTCTCTCTCTCTCTCTCTCTCTCTCTCTCTCTCTCTCTCTCTCTCTCTCTCTCTCTCTCTCTCTCTCTCTCTCTCTCTCTCTCTCTCTCTCTCTCTCTCTCTCTCTCTCTCTCTCGTCTTTTTCTTCTCTAGAAAAACCTTATTTTGAATTAATCAAAATGCCTACCACACATTCTAGTCAGTATTTTTATATGTTAATTGCTTTTCAAAGGCATAGAATAATTTCACTAGGGTTTTTTTAGGCAAAGAAATATGAGTGTAATTTTTTTAAGGCAAACTAATATATAAGCAATCTATCAATCCATAAGCATTCTAAATTCTTTCTTAGGGTCTAATTAAGAAAGTATATCATGAAGTGCCTATACTTAACTTCAATATTTCTAGTCCTTTTCTAGGGTCAAATTGAGTAACTATGTCATGAAATAACTATACTTGCCTTCATGAACTACTTTAAGGGTATTTACACTAGAATTAGTTTACTTTTAGGGTTCCTCTATGTTTTCATTTTACCTTCTAGGAGTTATAAGAAGATCCTCTCCTCAACATCATAGACTTAATTAAGGTCCATCCTTGTTGAGGGTGTATATTGAACTTCATTCTCTATTCAGTATATGACCTTTGCATTCCATCATATATAGAGAGATGAAACTTGTCTTAGTATCATAATCTTGCCTTAGTACTATGATTTTTTGAGTATTTTAGTTACCTCTAATAGTTTGATTCACTTCCAGATCTCATATGTTTTTAGCGTTTATGATTGTTTTTATCAAAGCTTATGCTCTTTGAGCTTGGTATTAGGTTGTTTAGGGTCTTTGAAAACTGGTATCAAAGTTTTTTGGTATCCTTGAACAATCAAAGTGGCACCACAATAACATAGCAATGGATTTGTTCTCTCTCTCTCTCTCTCTCTCTCTCTCTCTCTCTCTCTCTCTCTCTCTCTCTCTCTCTCTCTCTCTCTCTCTCTCTCTCTCTCTCTCTCTCTCTCTCTCTCTCTCTCTCTCTCTCTCTCTCTCTCTCTCTCTCTCTCTCTCTCTCTCTCTCTCTCTCTCTCTCTCTCTCTCTCTCTCTCTCTCTCTCTCTCTCTCATCTTTGCATATCTTTTGGGCATAGATCATAATAGCAACTTCGTATAATTATTAGAGACAAGTCAATCAAAGAAAGCTTTCAACTCTATAGAGCACACGATGTTGTGTACTCCATCGAGAATAGCACAACCAACATGTCTTTCTTCTTCTTATGTTACCGTTTTCTTCTCAATCTTTATTTTTTAATTGTATCTTGCACATAATTAATACCAAAATATCAGCTTTGCAAATTATGCCCCCTCAAACAATTCCCCACTACATTTCGACCTTACCACGACGTGACAACTCCAACTAAAAAGAGCAAGAAGCGTTAGTAAGAGCGTGCATGTGTGTGATTTGAGAGTTGCGTTATATTAGCAAGAAGACACCACTAGTTAGGCAACAATGTAAGCTTAGTATTCTAGTTATAGTCTTACAGTTGAGGAGCAGTTGCTGCATAGTCACCTTGTAATTAGAAGATGGCAACCTATTAATCCTTGAGACCACCAATCTAGAAGTACAATCACATCCATAGGTCTCGTTTTCCACCATCAACTCTTTCTTTCTCTTGTCTCATCCAATCTGGTGACTTGAACAAGTTCAAGCTCTCTCTTGAGATACCTCCTCCTCTCCTTGACACCATGGCTCTAGTGGCATGGTAGGACTCTAGTTCCATAGTCCACGGCACAACATGGAACTTTTGTCCTCTTCTCTACTCTCTTCTCCCCTTGACACATACACCTCACTCTTCACTTGTTATTTCCTTATGTGCATGTGCTTGTTTAGCTTTTGCATCGTTATCTTTTGGCTTTCTACTTTTTGTTTGTTGCTTTTACATGTGCAATAAATTTAAAGACCACTTTTAAAAATAAACCAAAATCAAATTACATGATAAAAAGATAAAAAAGAAACTCCATGTAGTTGCACATGTAACAAGCCATGAGCAATGTGTAGTCCAATTGATAAAATGAATGTGTGAGTCTCATGCGGTCTTGCATCCAAACCTTCGTGGCAGCTCAAGGCTAGGCTACTTGTATGGGGTATAAGGGGCAGTGTATGGTACCTTTACTTATATTGAAAGGCATTGTCAAAAAAATAAGAACTTTACAAGCCACTTTATTGTAATCAAGTGGTGCCTTATGTAAAATGTAATTGCAAGAGTGCCAATAGTAGTCCTAACCAACATGTGGGTGGCCAGTTCACTTGAACTCCTCTAGTTGGAAGGGGATACTCATCATGCAAGTCCATCTCATTAGAATTTTTAGACTTGTAAAACTAAAAGTGGTTGTCACCAAAATGAAAAATGAACTTAATGGTTCAATTAAAATGAACTCTAATCCTTGTACCCCATAGCTCTTGGCACAATGGCCATTGCACTAGCAATGATGGGCTTCACATCAAGCATGTAGTGGACAAGTGTACGAACTATGATATACAAGGCTAGGGCAAAGGAATATGGGAAGTGTGCAAATTTTTAAAGGTTTAGTGATCATTTGAAAGTTTCACCTAGTAAGAAACTCACTATTGTTGCAAAGTAGGGCTATTGCTTGAGTTTCACCCAATGAACAACTCATGATTAATTAGTCATCAATTCATTAGCCATCAATCAAGCTCCTTTTTTTCAATTGGTGAGTAGTTGGTTACTCATGTAGAAAGTTAGTCATGCAAGTTGGGTCTCCTTCTCTCTCATTTGAATACTACAAGTTTGGATATAGCCATTCTTATCTTCTTTGCTGTAGAAATTATAGGTTTCAACCATGGAGCTAACATTATGTATGGAGTCAAGACACAATCTAACCTTCTCCTCTCAGCATGGAGAATCCATTGGGGAGCTCTTTAACTCCATTTATAACATGTGTTGTTGTTACTTTGATCTAAGTATTATTAAAGTAGGTTATACAACACAACATTATGAGATTCTCTCTTCTCCTCTAAGATCTTGAGCCTTGTGCACTTTTTGGATTTTAGTCAAGAAGAAGTGATCTTCTCATAGTTTCATTGAGAGAAATCCCTCTATGTATGACAAGATCAATGTGGAATTGTATGGGGACTATGCAAGACAACTATCAAAGCAAACACTTTATGAATTTGGGCTCACATATTGGCTATCATTTCTAGGATTGGTAGGCTTAAGTTATCGTGTTTGTGCTTGTTTGAACACTTTTATGTTGGTTGGAGACCAATATCAAAGGTGACAAGGTCATTAAGCACCTATGGATTAGTTGTGTCATTTGAAATCATTGAGACTACAACCATTTATAACTAAATTGGAGCATGCTAAAGTGAAATTATAGCTCTTCTGATGTGAAAACGCATGGGGAATTTAGCAATACCTAATGGAATACATATAACTAGGATCAAAGAAATCCCCTTCATTTTTAGGCATGAATTGAATGCTATTTTGTTGTGGTAGCAATGTAGGTCTAAAGTGCAAGTCTAAATTTGCTTAATTTGATAGTGAATTGGTTGTGAAGATACAACAAACCACAAAGATTGCTATAGGAACAAGGCTAAGGCTTCATATAATGGATCAAAATCAATTTGGAACTAAGATTTGCATGTAAGTTTGCAATGTGCAATAATGAGGCACCAAGTTTGCACTTCAATGTCACCTACGCAAGTCAATTGGGCAAAGGATAGCATGTATTCATATGCATTACAACTATTAGAGTATGAATGGATAGATTTGATGAGAGAAATTGAGGACATTACACTAGGGACAAGTTTGTGGGCTAATCCAATAGCAAGGCACATGTGAAGAACTAGCATTCAGAGGATGCGATTGTGACAGTAGGTCACTTGTGATTCATGTATGCTTTGAAGAATGATAAAGAAATAACCTTTGGTGCCCATCGTGTGGCATCTATCATGCTAGAGCATTGTAACTTCCTTATTTAGTGTCTTTTGTTCATTTGCTTATTTATTTCTTGTGTGCAAGTTAGGTATGTCCATCACTACCCATTAGATTGTTTTTGAAGGCCGATTTTATGGTCTTGTCCCACTGCAACATCATCAACTTTCTCAAGTAGGTGCATGTGTGGTTTCTTGGGTTAGGCCCAAGGTATAGCACACATTTTTTGAAGTGTTGTAATAAGTGAATACTAAGGAGTTTTCAAAAAATTTAGTAAGATATTACTAAATGGAAGAGGATGCAAGTGATGAGGAATCATTGTCCTTAGTAGATACTCGTAGAGAAACATGTATTGCATAATATAGAGTATATGGAAGATGGACACTAGCACATAAATAAAACTAATGCTACTAAAAAGTTGTTGCAAGGTTTACCTTGAGGCCTTTTGTTTAGAGGCAACCTTGGTCATGCTTAATCAAGTTTAGTCAAGCACAGATTTTGAGCATTGGGGAGTAACACTTCTGCTCCTTTGGTATAGATAGGCTTACATACCTAGTGGTTTGGGACCTACTATGGTCAAGCTATGAACACATGTAAGCACATGTTTATGATTGTTGTACTTCACATGCTGCTTTACACCATTTGTGTTATGTGATAAATTTTGTTTGCTATACAAAATGCACAGCACAGAGTGCACATTTGTTTATGCTTTTTCATGCTTAAGATGTACCACCAATGTGGTTCTATTGGGATGGCTATGGACATAAGTCTTATGAAGTAACCATGCCCATGGGCATAAGTTTTGTGAAGCAGCCATTATGGGTGATTAAGGCATCTAGTGGAGCATAGTGTTTGTGAAAGTATTATAGTATGGCATGCGGATTCATGCATGTTTGGTTCTTGAAGTACAAGCAAGAGCTATGACTTCATATGATATGACATTTTTGTTATATCAGGTATCTTTGCTTGTGGAAAATGCATCTTTGCACAAAATATGAATTTGGGATGGCCACAGAATGGAGTAATGGCATTATGACATGGACTAGTATTGGGTGACTAGTTACTGCCTGCCAAAGCCTTTATACTCCTAGCTCTTAGAATGGTGACCATTGCACTAATAGTGATGGATTTCACATACAGGCATGCAATGTGCAAGTGTGTGAGCTATATGGCACAATGATAGAGAAAAAGAAGCTTCATAAATGTGCAATTTTCAAAAAAATATATATAGTGTGTACTTTTTCTAAGATTTATTGATCGTTTGAAAGTTTTTTCAAGTAAATAGCACATTGATTATAAAGCAATCTTGGTGCTTGAGTTTGATCCCATTAGTAGCTCACTTATGATTAATTAGCCATTTGATTAATTACCCATTAATCAAGTTTGAGTTTTGATTAATAAGTAGTTAGTCACTCATTTAAAAAGTTGAACATTGCTTTTTAGGGTGTCTTGCTCTCTCATTTGAGGAGCACAAGTTTGAAGATAGCCATTCTTCTCTTCTTTGCTATTGAAATTATAGATTTCAACCATGAAGCATGAGATGATAGCATGTATGGAGTTAGGATAGCACCCAATCTTCTCCTCTTAACATGTTCAACCCATTGGGTAGCTTTGTAACTCCATTTACAACACGTATTATTACTACTAATTTTGATCAAAATATTATTAAAACGTGTGTTATGACACATTAGCCTAGATCCACTCTTTTCCTCTGAGATCTCAAGTCTTATGCACTTTCTAGACAATTTTGTCCTAAGGAAAGTATTTTCTTAGTCTCATTGCCAAAAATCCCTTTGTTTGTGAGACAAACACTATGGGATTTCATGGAGACTATGCAAAACAATGGTCAAAGTAGAGCTCAAATGCTGATTTTCTGTAAGAAGTTGGGAAGAATAAGGATTTAAGGTGTAAATAATAGAGATGCCATGTCACACTGACATAGATATAAAAGGAGGGGACATGTAATTTTTCTTATCTTTTGACACACTAATACATTATTGTCATTCTTCTCATTACCTTCTTGCTCTCAGCTTCAATGGCATCTTTCTCTCTCCTATTTTAGTCTTTCTCTCTCCTCATCACTCTATTTCTCTCACTTTTACACTTCTTCTCTCTCTTTTATAGTATTCTCTCTCCTCTTTTTCTCTCTCCAGTTCACTTCTTGACAAGTGGTATCATAGCATTGGTCTTTGATCCATTTTTCTCTATTTCAGCTCAATTTTTCTCTATAAAAACCAAATTCAAACAAGTACTACAAGTACTTGACATAGATAGTGACTAGCAAAGGTTTGCAGGTCATCTACAATTAGCAGGAGACTATATCTAGAGATCTTCAAGGGTAGCTATGGCAGTGAAAGGCTAAAATAGCATGTCCTCATCAAATTTTCATGCAATTTTTAGGTAAGTTGGTCAAATGGGAGTTAACCGGGCTTAGAAGGAAAATAAAATGTGGTTACTTTTCAAGTGGAGCTTCTCTTTCTCTCTCTTCTAAGCTTTTGGTGTTGAAGGTTCAATGGTGGCTGCCAAGAAATTCTTCAAGCTTTTTCTCTAGTGACCATTTCTTTCAGCTAAACCATGGGGCAAAGATTCTTCATCTCTTGTACATCGGATTGAGCACCAATGTCAAGAAGTTGATGCACAAAATGGCCCAACATTCAGCCTGAAATTCGTGCTAAAAAATGTGCTGATTTTCTTTCTCATTTCTCACACTTCTCATGCTGCAAATCTCTTCTAGATTGGTTGCACATTATATGGCACACCCAATGGGGAACACCTTTAGCAAGTTTGAGCAAGATTGGGGCCCTGAGCTTCATTCCCTTTGTTGAAAACCTTAAAACACAATAGGATGGCCATAGCCACAAACTTGGAAGCTTAAATTTATTCAATCTTTGGGCCTTCCCGACCTTTAAGGCTTCTCTACCATCATTTTGAAGCTGAATGGACTCCAAGATTGAAGACATTGCAATGATTTCAACCTATTGAGGGACTTGAAGCTCATACTGAAGGTCTATTTTGGGGCTTTTCTTCAAGAGGCTTGAATCTTTGTCATTCAAGTATTCAAGTAAGCCCACTGCATTGATTCTTTATGGATTTGATCATTTTGGAGCTTATATGGGCTGATCTTATGGATCTTTCAAGCTTTATGATAGATTCATAGTGGATTACGTAGGATTTTTTCATTATTTGGATTGGAGCTTACATTAATCATCTTCTTTAAGCTTAATCAAGGTATTCTACTTGCTTAATCTCTGAAATCTCTCAATAATCCACTTGTTTAAGCTTTTTCACTTGATGATGAGAGATTATTGGTCAATTAATTCTTTGAATTGATGAATAGATCAGAGATTAGTGCTCCTTGAAGCCTCGACATTCATTCAATCTTATTCGATCATTTACAAAGTTTTGATGCATAACCTTGACTTGATTGACTGATTTCTTTTACCCAAGCTTGAAATATATTAAAAGGGCGAGTATTAGAAATCAATAAGTCACTAAATTGCATTGGTAAGACCCTCTTCCCATCCAATTTTTCAATATTTCCATCATATTACATTCCATGAAAAGGGCTAAATAGATATTTCAGAAATGCATCTCATGCTGATTGATTAGAGTAGTATGCTACTACCATGTTGATATTCCCACCGAGGAAAAAGGTGGATGTCGGGGGAGATTGTGGGACAAAAGAGAGGTGACCCTCCCTCACTATTGAAGATCCCGAAAGGGTGCAACCAATCGACCCGAGGGGGGGGGGGGGGGGGGAGGGGGGAGGGGGGAGGAGAGGGGAACTTTGCCCACCTCTCGTCAGTGATTCGAAGCCCGTGTAGGGAGTCTATCTTGTTGTTTTATCCCTCACATAAATACATAGAGTGGAGAATTGAAGATTGAAGTGCTTTCAAAGACTCAAGTGCCTTCAAGAGCAAAACAGGGTGCAATAGGGACTTTACAAGACATTGCAGGGTATTTACAAGTCTTTACAGGTACTAACTTCATTACTCAAGTATAAATGCATGTACTATAGGGTGCCCAAAGGTCCTATTTAGCCTCTTAAAGTGTTTGGTAGCCATTTGGAACCACCATTTTACCCTTACATGTTGAAACAGGGTACAAGCCTAGAAAATTCAGACTTAGAGATTGAATTATAGAATTTTCTCCTAAACATGTTATGGCGTGCTATAGCTCATCTTAAAGAGGGCATCGTTATTTTTTGATTTGAATAAAAACTTTTGGGAATTGGAGCTTCCTAGCTCAAGTTATAGCCAATTTTCTAACAAGGGGTGTTGCAAGATTGCACTACTATGGCAGGGCATAAATGAAAAAATAAGGCCTAGGATGAGTATGCACATCAAATAAGAGATTATATGCTAGATAATATACCCCAAGAGAGCCCTAAAGAGCCGCAAGTGCATGGAGAAATCAGTGCACTCAATGATACCATGTGTGAACAGGAGAATAGGCATGCCCAACATTATATGGAGCTATTATCAAGAGTGGAGCATATAATATTGTCTACTAGTCAAATGAAGTCTTCCATTGAGAAGTTAGTGGATTCCACTACCCAAAGAAAGGCTTCCATTGATAAGTTAGTATAATGTAATGCTCAAATAATGGCTCAATTCTCCCAATGGATGCAAATGCAAATGGGATCCAAAGAAGCAAATGAGAAAGCTTATTCAAATAGTGAACCCTCAGTTCCACTTCAACCACCTAACCAAAATGGTCAAGGTCATGGAATCATTGGACGAAGGGGTATCCCAAATAGCCAATATGAAGTAGGTGACTTTACAAAGACATGATGACTTTTTGGGAGCTTTAAATGGTGCCAATTCACAAGCTTTAACTTCCTAGATGTCCTTTACCAACATGAAGGTTTCATACTAGTTCTCAGCCACCTATTGGGAGAGTTCAATCTTCTTTTGGGGGTTCAATGCCTAATATTCATGACCAGTCTATTTTTCCATGAAAGAGAGCTGAAAGATAGGATCATGTTCGCAAAGTACAATGGTTAATCATCTTCACCATCTAGTCTAGAGGAATAGATTTCCAAATTGGAATCTTACTTTGATATATTCCCTAGAACTGATGATATGAAGATTCATTTTGCTTCTTTGCATTTGGAGGGATTTGCACATACTTGGTGGAGGTACATTAAGAAGGAGAACATACTTGTAGAGAATTGGGAAGCATTCAATACACTTATGACTGAGATCTTTGTCTCTCCTCTTGAAAAATAGAAATTGGCATAGAGATGGTATGGTTTAGAGAAAAGAGGCCTAAGTGTCAGAGAGTTTACCAACCGATTCCTCAATCTTACTATGTATGCAGAGAGCATTAGTGATGAAGCTAAACTCCACAAGTACATGTATGGTTTAGAGCCATTCTTATCAGCTCATGTCATAGCACAAAACCCTACCACTCTTTTCAAAGCTATTGAGCTTGCAGAGCACTATGGAAGGAAATATAGAAGGGAGTCTTTATTTCAGCCTAGTTATGAACATGCAAGGATTGTTTTCAAATAGGGACAAGTTGGCAATGTTTATGGGAGCAATCATGTGCCATGTGGGGGCTTAAGAGTGCCAACTTATCCACCATTCAATGCTTCAAAAACTCAAAGCAATTTCAGGATAGCAAACAATCCTAGAGTTGATTTCAAACAAGGGGGCAACAAGCCGAAATCTATTTCAATCAATATGAATCCAAAGTCTATTCCTATGGACCTTTACAAAGAAAGAAAGGAAACTGACATATGCTTCAAATGCGAGGAAAAGTATACACTTGATCATGCCACAAAATGTGTATACAAAAATGCAAAAGCCAAGGTTCATAGTATGTTAGTCTTTGAGGATTCTGAAGATGACATTGATGAGGCTAATGCAATTGTACCTACTACTAAAAATGATGATCTTGAGGAAGAAGTTGGGCAAGAGTACTTTTATGATCCGACCGACTCTTTTTCTTTTGATCTAGGTGGGAGTGTTCCTTTTGACCTAGCTGGGACTTATGATGAGCCACTTGCTGCCACTAGTTGTTGCATTTTCATGGATACTAAGACAGGTTCTAAGAGCCCTAGTATACTTCCTATGAAGGGTAACATTCATGGGAAGGCTGTGTTCATTTTGATAGATAGTGATAGTACACACAATTTTTTGAATAAGTCCATTACGGACAAGGTGAGTTGTCTTCCCATTAACTTACAACAATCCATAAGAGTTTAGGTGGCCAATGGTGAAGAAGAAACAAACACCCAAATATGCCCATAGGTTTCTTTATAGCTGGCTGAAAATTATGAAGCAAAAGTAAACTTGATTACCTTGGAAATGGTGCCTATGGATATTGTACTTGGTTGTGATTGGTTAACGACATTAGACAAAATCACTATGGATTTCTCACAGATGTATATGGAGATTATCTTTGATAGACATCTCATTCATTTACAGGGAATTCCTACTAAATTAGAGTTTCAGCTTATCACCATTCAACAACTCAAAAAGGAGTACAAGAGACACTCACAGATATTTGTCTTACACTTGAATAAAGAGATTGAATATCAGTCCCCAAATTTAGCAAGTCACCTAGTCTTGAAAGCTCTTCTTGAGGAGTACATATATTTGTTTAAGGTGCCTACTTTATTACCTCCCAAGAGAGTAATAAATCAACCCATTGATTTGGAGCCCAACTCAAAGCCAATCAATAAGCCACCTTATAGATTGTCCAAGTGTGAGCGGGAAGAAGTAGCCAAGCAAATAAAGGAGCTTCTTGAAATGGGATTCATTGAACCTAGTTCTTCACCCTACACATCTCCGGTCTTGTTAGTTAAAAAGAAAGATGGTTCTTTCAGAATGTGTATTAATTACAAGGATCTTAACAAGATCATAGTGAAGAACAGGTACCCAATACACAGGATATAAGATGAATCTTAGGAAAGCCCAAGACCAAATGAAGATGTACGTAGATGAGAAGAGGTGACCTTTAGAGTTCCAAGAAGGAGAATTGGTTTTGTTGAAGGTGCCTAAGTGTTCTACCTTGAAAGATGGATCCAATAATAAGCTTGCTCATAGATTTTATGCCCCCTGCCAAATCCTGAAGTGCATTGGTGACTTGGCATATATATTGGAGCTACCCTCTTTCACTAAGATTCATAATTTATTCCATGTTAGTCAACTCAATCCTTTTTATGGTGACCCTGTCGATTTAGTTGATGAGCTATCACCTATTGATGAAGGTCTTATTTAGTACATCCCAGAGGCTGTCATAGGTCAGCGTGAGAAGAAGATTCGATCTTGTTCCATCATTGAATATTTGATCAAATGGAGAGGCTTACCACTTGAGGAAGCTTCTTGAAGGGCTGATTCCATATTAGATGAGTTTCCTTTCCTTAAGGACACATTGGTAGGTAAAGCCTATTGACTATGAAGTTAGTTATGGTGCAGTACTTTTGAAGCATTCTTGATCATGTATATAGTTGAGGCCTACTTCCATTCCTTCATTTCAGTCTATATGTCTTTTATCTTTCATTCATTTTCCCATTTGTAAAGTGGAAAACAGAGTAGTACTGTGTTCTATCCATCCTTTTTCCAATCTTTGTAAATTTGTTTTTGAGAGGAAAACCCTTGGGATGGGATGGATTGTAAGAAGTTGGGAAGAATAAGGATTCAAGATGTAAATAATAGAGATGCCATGTCACACTGACATAGGTATAAAAGGAGGGAACATGCAATTTTTCTCATCTTTTGATAAATTAATATTACTGTCCTTCTTCTCATTACCTAGCTCTCAACTTCAATGGCTTCTTTCTCTTTATTGTCTTTCTCTCTCCTCGTCACTCTCTTTTTCTCACTTCTACACTTCTTCTCTCTCTTCTACAGTCTTCTCTCTCCTCTTTCTCTCTCTCTCTCTCTCCATTTCACTTCTTAACATTTTCATTTCTAAGGTTTGGCACGTTGAATGTTCATGTGCTTTTTTTAATAGATTAATGTTGGTTACGGAGAGAAAATCAAATGTGACAAGGTCATTGATCGCCTCTAGATCAATTCTATCACATCAAATTGTTGAAAATACATCCATCCATAGCTAATTTGGAGCATGAAAAAGAGAAAATAACATATTCTATCATAGGAAATGCATGAGAAAATTAGGGAGATGTAACTCAATATATAATGGAATGCATATAGTAGAGATAATAGTAAGTAACCTTTGTTTTTCAACATGAATCGAATGCTAGTTTGCTATGGCAATCTAAATTTACTTAGTTTGATACTGAATCAATTGACTAAAGGTTAGGCCAAAGCACTGGGATTGATGCATGAAAAGGGTTGCAACTTCATATAGCATATTAGATCAATTTGATTGAATATATTACACATTATTTGTAGTGGATATTAATGTGGAGCAAGTTTGCACCTTCAATGTCACTTACACAAGTCACTTGGACCAAGGACAACATGTATTCATATGCATTATTATAATATTCATATCTAAGAATCATTGATACTATAATTTTGGTAGACCATCAAGGGATATATCGACATGACTCCATCCAAAACTCCCACAGAATACCTGAACTTTGTGGCCTAGGGTCACTTGAGTCTACCTTGGGCTGATAGGTGATTAAACTAGTCCTAACTCACCCAAGGCATTTCAGCCACATAGAGCCCCCTAGCTTCTTGGCACCTTCTAGCTAACTACTAGTCCTTATGGAGAGACCTCTCGGATTGAGTGCTAGTCTTAGCATCTAAAGCAAATGAATAGCTCTTTGGTGAAGAGCTCATCAATTAACCTTGGGGGAGGTCTAGCATGCATCTCCAAAAGTTAAACTTGTGTTAATGGAGCATAGCCATAACTTAGAATACACAATCATTCAAACAATCCTCTTTAAAACACCAAGCAAGTGTTGCGATACAACTTATGCCTAGGAATCTATTCTAGGTGCCATTTTCTCTAGTATGAGATCCAACTTGATTAATCTAAGTTGTCATGAACTTGAGATGGGCTTTAGCCTATCTCTTTGAAAGAAAAATCACTTGTGGGGTAATTGTAGCATCTTTAATTGAGCAAAGTTCCCTTCTTTTGGAACTCCAATCGCTCTTAAGTTCAAAATAATAACCCATTGAGGTCTTAGGTTTCTTCTAACCATAACTCTTTCTTAGGTTATAAGGGTTTATTCCAATAACTTATTCAAAAGTTGGGGGGAAATCTTCTTAGTGAGGGATCTTAGAAGAAAATTATCTATGTGTATTTTGAAACTTCATAGTAAGGATAATGATGTACTAATTCAAAGGAACTATGAATCTTAGTTAGCAATGCAATACTCTACTAACCAATCCTTTCCAAGAATATGAATTGCTAAAGCAATGTTAGGGCTATTTAACCTTGTCAAACCTAGGCCTCTCTTTTATGGTCAAATTGATAGCCTATTCCTACTCATTATATAATTTCCTTCTTAAGGAAGGGTCAAGTATTTGACTTAGCATTTCATTGAGCATAAATTTTTTAATGGAAAATTCCTTATAGCTACTATATAATCAATCTATTGTGGCAAGTAAAGTTAACATAATCAACTTAAAATAGTATGTTGTGTGTGGAATGATCCCATCATGGGAGGGAATGCTCCTTTTAGAAATTCCCTCCTAGGTGATGACTTTATCATCCATCTACTCAAGTCTTGTGGTATCCACGACGATCCTCAAAACTCAAGTAGTTATTCTATATTTTTCTCAACTTTCAAATTTATACTTCCACTATTATCATATCAAAATGTACTTTCTGAATGTAAGGCATGCACTTGGGCTTGAGTTGATGCAATGGGAACCTCATTTGTATGTGTGACCTCTTGCACAACTTTTACACTCCTCTACTTTGGGGTCATCATGAGCACATGAATTCTTCTAACTTGTCCCTTGCTTTGCTTCTCCTTGGATCTTTGTAATATTCTCTAAGGCTCACACGTCCTTGAAATAGAGCTTGGTGAGGCAAAAAGGATAAGGTAAAAGGGAGTGTGTAGAGTTTAGCATCAAGGTAAAAATAAGATATTGTATTGTGAAGGAGAATAGTCCTTTGGGAGAGCTTAATAAAATGATAAGAAAGGAATTAATATTCTTTTTCTAGATATTGGCACAAAGGCTTGATGTATCTCAAATGAGGGTTGAGGGTAAAATGGATGGGGAAGTAACAAGAGTAGAATTGAAAGTGACTTCAAATCTATACTAATGTATTATTTTGGTTGTAGAAGGTTCAACCTACAAAGGGCTTCTTGAACCTACTCCCTTTTCTCTGTCTCTCTCTTCTCTTTCCCTAAGCCCTTCCTCTCTCAATCAAATCAAACATTTTTCAATTTATCTCCCCCCTCTCCTCACATGTGTAATCTGTCTCTCTCTCTTCCCCTTTCCCTTTTTAATTAAAGCCCCCTCTCTCTCATGTGTAGTCTTTCTCTCTCTCTTTTTGCCACTGCTAGATGCATTCAATCCCAACTTGATTTCTTCTGTAAGTAGCAATCCAATACGCCCCTCAAAGTCAAGCATAGACCCTCCTCACTGAAATAGAGGTATCCAAAAATTTGAAAATTGGTCCAAGTCCATTTAGTGTCACTGGCACTAAATCATCATCATCAACAAGTGCATTAATGGATGCAAGGTCTTCTGCAATTTGCTTGATTTCTACCACATAGTCACTGATACTGCAATTGCCTCTCCATGCACCATGTAATCTCTGCTTGAGTTGTATCTTACGAGCTTCTATATATGTTCCATACTTTTTTTCTATGATTTCCCATGCCTCCTTCAAGTACTTGCCTTTTTTATATGAGGAATCAATGTTTCTGAAATACATATGGAGATCCAATGTAAAACCTTCATGTTCTTCCCTGTCCAATCCTTGTACGCTTTCTTTTTCTCTTCAGTTGGATGGTCAAGAACTTCTGGACATTCATCATTACCTGTTATGAGGTCCCATAGACCTCTACGCATAAAAAAATTATCCATCCTATAAGACCAAACACTATAGTTGTCTTTGGTCAATTTGTCTCCCATAATCTGAGTGATCTGTGCCATGTCAGACATTATGGCTACTGCAAATTAAAAAAAACTAGCAATACAAACTGTCCACAAATGGTGTTCAGCAGCATGCCCCAATCTGGAACATCAATGGTCCAATTTGAGACCAAAAAGCATTAAAAATGGCCCAAAAATGCATGTAAAAAATAGCTTCTAGCAATATAACTATCACACATGTGTCCAAAAATTGTCATATGCATCTATCCATGATGCCAACATGTCATACATTCAATTCCCAACAAGAAACATCAAATTCGGATCTCAAACGATGTCAGAATGACCCAAAAAGCATAAAAAACAGGGGTCTAAAATTGACCTATTTTTTTGCAATTTTTATGCATTTTTTAATGCCAAACTAGAATTACATATCAAGTTGAAGTTATAAAAATTTTCCCAAAATTTTTTGCACTTTTTTTTTTGCCTCCAAAATGGCACCCAAAAATGGCATGAAATCGGCCTTGTAGGCCTCCAAAACAGCTAGTTCTCTCTACTTGCAATGTGAATCTTCTATCATTGAACCAATTCCCAACATAACCAGTTCATGTCTTCCTTGCAATGTGAAAATAGCTCCACAAAATAGCAAGTTTCTCCAAGTTCCAATGTGAACACAAAACAAGTGTAAGCCTTAGTGTTTAAGGCTTAATAAGCCTTATCCAAGAAAAAAAACAAAATCAGCGTGAGTTGTCGGTGGCCATTCATGGCGTCGATATCTTGCACCACCCCACAGCATGTCCTCATGGCATTTGTCTTCACAAATGCAACCTTTACAAGCCCTCTGGTCATTTTTGGTATTTCTGGTTTGGGCATTGGTGGTGCCTATCCTTGAATGCCTAGTCATCCAATGCTCAGACTGTGATGATGACAAAAGCAGCCTTATAAAAATTTTATGGATGTCTCCAAGTCTCTCGTCTGCGCAATATCTGTCTTCTGTTTGTTGCAACTTCTGTGACATTACTCCTTCAAGGAGCTTTTACTCCTCAACCACGTTTTCCACAATGATGCCTCGAATTTATAGAAAACCACGTTCTCCTGGCTGTACAACAACGACATATTCCTGTTTATGTGCCTTTTGTTCAAGCTCACTTGTTGCCTTCAAGTACTTCATCTGGAGGGTTACTACCCACTCCTCCAGGTATTAAATCGCATATATGATGATCCAAATAAGGTTGAGGGTGATGATAATAATAATCTTGCTGCCAACACGGCTGATCCAGCTCCTCTAGTTTCGGTGATCTTGCAAGAGTACATGAGACTAAGATAGCAGCTTCTGGTGATCAGCCCCATACATTCTAACTTTTCATTCTCTTCTCTATTTGTCATCACACTCACCTAATTCGCCACATCCAATCCATAGACCTATTGCTGCAGGTGATTTAGATAGGGATTTGTACTTGATTTTAATGGCAAACAACAAGCATTCAAGTTGATGTAGACTTCGAATCGGTGTGCTCCTCACTCCAATCTTTCGCTCCCGTGCTTCCACTCTAATACCAACTGAAAGTAGATGATAGATTCAATGGAGATGTGCAACGGAAGGTGATTTAGACATGGATATGGAAACCTGCACTTATCATTAAAGTCTTCTACAAAGCAACCTTTTGCATTGAATCGGACCTGCAACCCTTGCTCTACCATTTCGCCAATAGACACTAGATTATTTTTTATTGATACCACATGTAATACATCTGTCAAACTCTTTGTCTAGCCATCATACACGGACAAGGAAACCTTTCCAATGTGTGAAATTGGGTGGCATGAATCATCACCCGTCTGCACATAACCTGGATTTTGTAAGTCCTTCATCTCTCCAAACCATTCAACATGACTGGTCATATGATTAGATGCACCTGAATTCACATACCATACATCATCATGTGTCCCCTTTCCTATAACTACATTAATCATATGTTGCATAACAAATATACACTCATTTTTGTCTTCATTCTATTGTGAAGACGATGCATAGTTTTCTTGTTGCAATTTACCACTGCGAATATCATCCTTCTTAGCACAACAATTGGCTGCAAGATGACTAGTTTTGCCACAATAATGGCAAACAATAGTAGAATTTCCAGAACCTTTATTCTACCATCCACCTCTTCCTCTAGAGCTCTCCTTGCCTCTAAATTTTCCTCGTCCTCTTGAAACCTGCATTTCACCAAATTGATGATTGAACTTGTTTTGCTGGTTATAGCCAGCATGTCCCATACCACGGCCTCTCGAAGAGGATCTACCATGTCCCCTTCCTGAACTTGAGTAAAATTCTTGGACCTATTCACCATTTCTTTCAAATGAATCACCCTCCATATTGATCTCTTTGATAATCATGAGAGATCAACTCATCAAAATCTGAAAATGGCTTCCGTACATATACTAAAGTGACAAATGATTTCCATGCCTTATCATTGTTAAGGCCACTCAAAGGGGATGAAACCAAATCATCATTATCAGACATTGCATCAATTGCTGCTAAAGCATCTCCAATGCTCCTCACCTTCAACACATACTCATTGACAGATATTTTCCTTTCTTTAAGGCATTCAACTCTTGCTTGAGTTGAATTTTTGTGCCTTTGTATTTACTGAAAACATATTCTCAAAAATTGTCTAAGTTGCATGTGAAGTTTCGACATTCTTGATATGTCCCAACATCGTATTATCAATGACTACAGATAACCGGTACATTACCTTTTTGTCTTTTGCATTCCATTCTTTCCATGCTTTTAATTCATCTACAGTACCTAGCTCTGGCTCCTTTTCTTCACCTGAAATAAACTCATAAAGGCCCTTTCCAATGAGGAAGTTTGTCACACGAAACTTCCATGAAGGGTAGTTGTTCTTGTTGAGCTTCTCAATAATGGGATTTCCATTGTTCTCTGCCATTATCACAAAGAAGGATACAACATAGCAAGCTAGTCTTCTACAATCTTTCACAACACGTGCACATCAATACACCAAGCAACCTTTTTCATTGATTGCTCAATATTACATGTAATTTGCAACCTGTTTGTAGACAAACCTTATGTTTTCTTCCTACAAACACCTCAAAAGTTACAAATTGGAAATCTGTAACATGTGCACCCACTTTCAGTCAAGACAGCAAAAAACGTAGTGTACCCTGAGACTGTTATCCGCAATAGGCTTGTGGCTCTAAAACGGGGCCTAAAACGGCCTCAGACACTTAAACTAACTGCAGGAAAGCCCAAAATGCCTCAACTGCAGAATATACAGTGCTTTACTCACACAAAAAATCTCACAGCAATCTGATATTTTCACTCTACCTTGCTTCTGGTGCCTCCACAGGCACTATCCAAGAGAGAGAGTGGAAGAATGGGAGAGCTTCTTACCCATTGCTTGCTTGCTCAAACTTTACTTCTTCTCCTTCACTTTAGCCTTCAAAAATAGTCTCTCTTAGTGGTGCGGCTCTGATACCATGTCAAGAATTGCATGGTGGGGGACTTGCTTGAGCTGCTGCGCCAAATACACACTATATACACAAGAGAAAGCTCACTCAATAACACAAGAAGAGAGATGGAGCCCAAAACATTTTCTTACTGATTTTATTTTCTTCTTTCACACACTATACAATGTACACAAAGTATAGATAAGATACAACATAAAGGAAAATGACCTTCAAAGTCAAACAGTGCATAATCGACTACACTAATTGACTGGCGTTATATCTTTTCCAGCTATAGATAGGTGTAACAAACTAAATATAATAAGTGATAAGTCAGTGGCCATGTGAGTATCATAATGAGCACCAACGTACTAAGTGTAGATATGCGGACTCATCTAGCTAGGCAGTCCATCATCAATGTCCGCATGTGTTGAGCTTGCCATCTCAACACACTAGAACTTTGCCCCTTGCACCCTGGGCTTGAGATCAAGTAGAGTATTGGCCAGTAATAGCTGCCTGAGAGCAGAATTTTGATGCCAAAAAGTGCTTAAAAATAGCTAAAAATTACAAATATCAAGGGAAAAATATTCAACGTCGAAGGCGGCGGCTCGATCTAGGACGATTTTAAGCGGCAAAGTGCTTTAAAGGCGCCTGAGCGACACTTGTTGATTTTTCATAATTTTTCAGACAGTCGTGCAGGTTGACACAAGTTACCGGCCAATGCGGGATGCCAAGCCAGACGCCCAGGATTTTTCAGAGCTCAATTTGAAGTCTGGACGGAGAAATGGCCACAAAATGGCCAAGATATGAAAAGGTGGACACTTGGGAGGCCAAAATTGGGCATGCCTTTTGAGTTTGGACCCCCCCAAAAATTTTATGCACCTTATGAAGCAAAAAACATGGAGAAAACATGGAGAAAGATGATGCCCGAATTTTGCGCTTCTTGGATGGAGGAGGCATCATGGCTGCTACAAACAACCCCCCCAATTGATCATGGGGCTTGAATCCCCCCTGCCTCTGCTGGTCTTATTGCCGTGCTTCGCTCCTCCATTGGCGGTCTCTATGAAGAATTCTGATTTCACTCTTTCTCTCTCCTCCCTCTCTCTCTTCTAGAGGCAGATTCATGTGGGAAGAAGAATGATACTTGTCCAACCAAGGCCGGATTGCTTCGTGGTTCAAGAGGAATGAAGATTGCTGATTATGGACTATCATGAGCATTAATGGCCACTGGAAATAAGTCCCGAGATATGGCAAATAAAAACCCGCAACCCGCAAAGAATGGTAATCCCATTTTTACAAAGGAAATTGATGTTTTATGCAATTTGCTTCATGAATACTTGTTCCCATGGGATGATTATGCATTACGATATTCCTTGCTATGAGTTTGATCAGTTTATGCTCAGAAAATCAGAAAATCATAAGTGTTATGATTGAAATTAGTAGTGTAAAACCCGTAAAACATGTGAAATATGGGGAAATTGGGTGTTTTTCGTATATAAATGGAAAATATAATAAGACACACCAACTAAATTTGTGTTTTTGCTGCAAATGAACCTAAGGGCCACAGCCCACAACTCATTTTGTATTTTCAATTATTTAATATTGCAAAAATAACAAGAAAAATAGGAAAAATAAGGGAAAAATAGGGAAAAAATAGATTTTGAGTGCCGAAAATTAAGGAAAAATAAGATTCATGTTTGTGGATGTATGTAGGATCTGAAGTATGAGGTTTAGCCTCAATTCAGCCCTACCTTTATGTTTTAGTGAGTTTTTATTGCTTTTCGTACAATAAAAATGTGGAAAATGAACCCTAAACCGATCAATAATGCACAACCTAAATGGGTGAGGGGGTAGAGTGTATAAAAGGTGTTTAAATGCTGAATGAAATGATAAAAAGCTTGTTGGTTTTTATGCATACCATTTAGGTTGTTCGATATTTAAAAATTAAGAACCTAGTAGCACGATGGTTTCTCAGTGCTAGGTTCATGCAACGCTGCATACGAGCAATAGTCAAAATCATTGAAATAAACATTTTCCACATGTGCACAAATGCTGATTTTCTTAATTGTTTGAGCACATGGACATTCACAATTTGCATGAAGCATGAAGTTTAAAAGGTATCAGGCAATACCTCCTGGATGCATGGCAATTGCTTTCTAGAGACATGACCAACGTTGAGTGAGTAAGGTTATCCTAAGCTGCAGGCTAGGTGTTGGGTCTAAGGGAAAGTAAAGTGAGGAAGCATGGTATATCTCCTGGAAATACGCGAATCATAAATGAGAGAAGTTTGTGTTCGTATGTTCTATATATGTTTAGCGATGCATCGAGGGGCCAATCCCCAGGTGTAGGAGAGTCGTAGTGAGGTAGCGACAGTCAGCCGTGGGAGGACCTCCTATGTTTGTACTTCGTGCTATTTGGCAAAGTGTTGGGACTCCCTCTGAGGAGTGTTGATTGGGTTAGAGTTGGACTACGATACGTGATACAAACGCACGATGTTTAGGAAGATGATGTATGTGTCATCCACGCTCCTGGCCGCGGGGCCGTGGGGTTGTTGAGTGCATGATAGAGGTCCGACTAGTGCATGAGCCAGTGTCGGTGTCAAAGAGTTTACTGTTCATGATATAAATCATGGGATTCTTATGAATACAAGAAGAGTTTCACTGGGAGAAAATGAGATATTTGCATACAAAATTCAGGCATTGTTATCCAACATCTACCTTAGTTATACAAGTTCTTTTGTATTTAACATATAATCTGCAGTTATACTATGAACATTTATGAAAAATAAGTCTATGGGAACCTACAACTTGGATATCTGGAAGTAATTGATAGTCTGCTGGATAAATCACATTAATTCAGATACAAAAATATGGTCAGAACCCAAAAATGATGCCAAAAACTATCAAAAGTCCAGTAGGTCCACATGGGACTAGAAGTTACTGACTTAAGTGACCAGCAAGTGACCTAGGCTGGTCAAAAAGTGACCAAGGACTGAGCAGAGAGCAGCCCGCATTTTTCAGTGCAAAATGCGGGCTGCTCTGTCTGAGGAAAACTGGAAGAAAGCTGGAGCTGAGATGCATGAAATGGAGCATGCAAACTGAAGTTTAACAAGCCCAACTACTGAAGATGTAAACTTGGTGAGTGCTCCATTTCTCTACCTCTTTAGTCTGACGAAAATGCATGTTGAAACTATCTATAAAAGAGGGGAAATCTGAGAGAAGCGTATTCAGCCTGCTCTTAGGCACGACTTCTCTCATCTTCTCTACCTTATTCTTGGTCCAATGAAGCCAGACTTGTGCCCAAGTACTTGAATGACTTTGGAGCAAGCAAAGGGTGAGGATATTGAAGACTTATGGACTGTTATGGGCTGTAATAACCAGTCATAAACAGGGCAGCCCACTGTTATGATCCATTTTTATGAGCAAACATGGGTTTTTTATGGTTGTAATGGAGGAAAATAACCTCTTTTCTTCAATTGTTCATAGATGATCAAGAGTGCTTCTTCTTGAGTTTATGCACTCATTTTGAACTTGATTATGGACTGGAATTTTCTGTTTTAAAACAGGGCTGAAGCTAAAATTATTCTTTTTCAATCCATTTCATGCATCTTTGGCCCAAATCTTGGATGCATTTGATTCTAGCAACAATATACTTGACCCAAAGGATTGAAATCCATCTTTGTACATGAAATAAATGCCATTAGAGCTTGCATATGACATTCATAAATGAATTGGAAATCTGAAAATATCCTTTATGAAATGATGTATGTATCCTGAAGCATTTGATGTATTCAAGTTAGTCTTAATCCTTCTGTTCATGTATGCTAAGTACAAACTGAGAAGGCTTGAATTCCCCTTCTGTACCTAAATCATTTCTAAACCCCAAATCTTATTAAAACCCAATCCATTTTTCCTTTCTGAATCTTGAATCCTAAACTCTTCTTATGCACTAAAAGCCCCGATGGTAGACCTTCAACTCTTAACGCGACAACAGTGGTGAGCCCGATGTGAAGGTCCGCTGTGGAAGAAGAAGTCCAATGGGAGAATCATCAAGCTCGGGAGGAGATGCTTTGCAACAGTTGGTTCGTCTAATGCAAGAGAGCCAACAACAACAGCTGCAATTTCAGCAGCAGTTGCAATTGCAACAACAACGGAGACAAGAAGAAGAGTGGATTGATGTTGCTGCCATTAAGGCCTTAGAAGCAATTGGGCATGAGCTCAAGCAATTTAATGGGAAAAATGTGTCCTCTTTTATCCACCTCTACACTGACAAGATGGTCTTCTTTGGAGTTCCTCAACATGCCTGGAGCCATTACTTTGCCCGCCTGGCTGTACATGGTCTCCAGGACCGAATTCATGGTCTTTCCCAAAAAGATGCAGGATGGTCTGTGTTCAAGAAGGCTCTTCGAGAAGAATTTTTCCTTGAAGATTTTGGTCTTATGACAAAGAAAATCTTCACCGAATGGGTCGAAAGGCCCAATAAGGGTCTAACCGCTACAGCTCTTCATCGAGAATTTGAAAGCAAATTTTTCCAATTAGATCCTGATGACCGACAAGGTATGGAAAGTCAAAAGATTGAATTATTTTTAAAGGCTACAGATTCTTCTCTTCAGGAGAAATTGACTGACCGACTTGAAGACCCTGACTCTGAGTCGGGATTGAAGACTGCTTGGAGTGATGCCACTGAAGCAGTTAATATGATTGCTCGAAGAGAGCGATTGCATCTAAGATGGGGATCAACCCCCCCAACAACTGAATCTATGAAGGAGCCTGTTCCAATTTCTCGTCCTCCTGTCTCTATGACCGAGCAATCAAGAAATCCTGCTGTTCCTTCTCCAAAGAAGGATGTCATGGATGAGCTAATTAAAAGCATGCGGGATCTCCATCTTAATTTAATAGAAATTAATTCTAAAGTAGAAAGGCTTGATGTAAAAGTAGAAGAAAGGGGTCGGTCAACTACCCAAAGACCTGCACGAGAAGGCTTCAAAAGACGTTGCATTTGGTGTGATAGCCTTCAGCATGACAAGAGGGAGTGTGGTGCATTTCGTGAAGCTGAAGCACAAAAATTAGTCTTTTGGAAGGATGGTAAAACTCATACAACCGAAACCGGGCTTCCTCTTGAGCCAAACTTCGGTAACGGCGGCATGAAGAAAAGATTGGAGGATTTGGCAACAAGAACAGCCTATGCAGCTATTGAAGCTGCAACTTATGGGTTGCAAATTGAACCAACTAATGAAATTGTTAAAACATGTAAAACTAATGCAAAATCTAAAGTGTGGACGCAGGCCTTGGAACGCATGGAGCAAGGCAAGGCAATTAAGGATGATTTAACCACTGCCAGTTAATGTATTTGAGGGAGAACCGGATGGTCCGCGAGCCTGTGGATTCATTTTCAGCTTTTGCCCGGTTAGCTGAAATTAATAATCAAGAAGCCATGATAGAAGAAAAGAGAAGAAGAGATGAAGATGTTACCGGTCCTTCCTCTTCAGGACCGACTAAACGTATAACAAGAAGTAAACCAGACCAACAGAAGGCTGCTAAAAATCCGTCGCCACCAGAATTTGACATGGGAGATGCCCCTCAAGCAAAGAAAACAGAAGGAAAAAGAAAAAGCAAACATCCCAGTTACAAGTTGCAGTCTGACATAAAGATCGCAACGGATCTTAAACGGATCCTAGAAGAAAGAATTCTTGGAAGTAGAATTGAATTTACATTAGGAGAAAATCTCGGTATTGCAAAACGAGGATTTTATGATGTAATAATTGATGTAATTAAACGAAAAAGGCAATATGTTGGTGAAGAAACTGAAGAATCTGTACATGCTTTTTTGCAAGTACTTCATGTGTATTTGTAGAATGAAGAGAAGCTGAAAACTCAAGGGATTCGATTGGAGGCAATCAAAGAATTGATTGCAGCCATAGAAGCCAAAGATGAAGACATTTATGAAGCAGAAGCTGAAGAAGCCATAATGGTGGAAAATTCTCAATCTAAAGTGCAGCCCATACAGAAGAAAGAGACTCTTCTTCACAATATGCAAGAGGAAAGTGAAACTCACTTTATTCCAAGTAGTCACTATTCCCGTACCCATTGGGCAAGGGCGACTACTGAAACTGTTGTTAAAATCGGTGAGAAAGAAACTCCATGCATTGCCCTTATAGACCATGGTTCGGAAATTAATGTTATGTCAAGAAGTCTCTATGAGAATGATGGATGG
This sequence comes from Lygodium microphyllum, assembly GCF_053477565.2. Lineage (NCBI taxonomy): Eukaryota > Viridiplantae > Streptophyta > Polypodiopsida > Schizaeales > Lygodiaceae > Lygodium > Lygodium microphyllum. The sequence continues at coordinate 138,112,789 of NC_141155.1, forward strand.
CCCATTGATGTGGACCCAGGATGGCGCATGAAGGCAGCCAATAACTCTTCTGGCGATCTTTATGCAACATGTCCTTATGTACAAGTTACTATTGGTAATGTAAAAGATGAATTTCATTTCTTTGTTCAAGATTCCTGCAGTTATCCAATCATTCTTGGACAACCATTTATTTCCGAGTCTCGTTCAGAGACAAAGGCTCTTGATGATGGTTCATCATATGCTCGGATAAGAAGCAAGGATAATGATAAGGCTGTTCAATTCTTAACTGTCTGTGTTAATCATCATTGGAATAGGGACCTATTGAGAGATCATCCTGTACCTCCTAATGCTCGAGAATTTAAGGGTTTTCGGATAGCACTGCTATAAGTGGAGGCTATGGCAGTGCATCATGTTACAAAGAATTGCCTCCATATATGAAGGAGGCAAGGCCAAAAGCTGATTTGCAGGTTTTTTTAAGCCAATGGAGTGGGCTATTATAAACAATTTTCAGAAAGTATTTGAGTTATATGGAGCGAGAACTGAAGCAAATTGATGTTTTACCTAAAGATGAAGAAATTTCAGGACTATTTTATGGGCTGAATTATAATGATACAATGGCTGAAATATATACAGCCATTCATGCAATCAAGCCAAAAATCAGTCCATACAGGTATGTACATTGGATATGTATGACATAATTCAAGAATTTGCAGATTATGAAGCCTTTGGACAGCCAAACAAGGTTGAAGCAAGAGTAGAAACAAAGTATAAAACAGTTGATAAGAAGGTCAAGCCGGTAGCTACTCCTCTACCACCTGAAAGCGAAAGACTGACAGAAAGGGTATCCAAATAACCAAGCCTTCATAATCCTAAAGATATTGGTCACCAGTTTACAGTAGAAAGTCTACAAAAGCTGAAAATTGGTGAAGACTCTTTTCTCTTGCCGGCTGAAAAGCAAATCTTCATGCAGATGTTAAAGAACCATGGTAAAGCTTTTTCATTCTAGGCATATGAAATTGGCTGTGTGGATCCAAGCATTGTGGCACCAATGGTAATCTTTACGGTCCCACATGTGCCTTGGAATCTTAAACCAATTCCAGTTCCAAGAGCTCATTTGCCTAAGTTATTGGAACTTTTAAATGAAAAGATTAAAATGAGAATATTGGAGCCATCTTCAGCTCCATATTCCAACCGATGGTTTACCGTACCTAAGAAGAATGTATCTTTACGATTCATTCAAGATTTGCAACCTGTCAATAAAGTTACTATAAGAAATGTTGGATCAGGACCAATTGTGGATGAGTTCGCCGAAGCATTTGCAGGAAGGGCAATCTATTCCATGGAAGACTTATATTCAGGCTATGATCAATTTCAGCTTGCTTTGGAAAGCCGTGACATTACTACAATGAAGACGCCTCTTGGCCTAGTCCGCATGTGTACTCTACCTCAAGGGGCTACGAATTCAGTAGCTCACATGATGAATGCCATGCATAAAGTATTGAGGGATTATATTCCTCAATTGACTCTTCCTTTTCTTGATGATGTTCCAATTAAAGGATTTGAAGTTCATGAGAAAAATGAAGAACTCAATGAACTTGGATGTCGAAAGTTTATTTTTGATCATATTAATGATTGTGCTCAAATCCTGTCTAAATTAGAAGAAGTCCATCTTACTCTTTTAGGAGCTAAATCTGTTTTTGAAGTTGAAGAAGTTCTTGTGGTCGGACATATGTGTGGTCCATATAGCCGGAAGCCTTCTCCATCTAAAATAAATGCAATCAGCAAAATGCAAGAAGAATGTACAAATGTTTCAGAAGTGAAAAGATTTCTTGGTGCATGTGTCTTCTACCTTATTTGGATACCACATTTTGCTCATGTCGCTGAAAGTCTTTATCAGCTTCTAAGAAAGGGCCAAAGGTTTCTATGGACAAAAGAACACACCTAGGCTATCGGAAACTCAAGAAAATCTAACTTCAGCTCCTACTTTAAAGAGGGCTAACTACTCTAATGGACAACCCATTATACTCACAGTGGACACAAGTCCTATTGGAATAGGATGGGCAGTTGGTCAAGACGACCTTGAAGGCAGCAGATATGTAATCCGCTTTGGAGCAAAGGTTCTTAATGAACGACAAAGAATGTATGCTCAAATTAAAAGAGAGATTTGGGGAGTAGTAACTGCATTAAAATGTGACAGGGAGTACTTCATGGGCGCACATGTTATAGTTGAGACAGATTGCCTTCCACTCTTGGGCATGATAACCAATTGTTCCACTCCTGACATAGCCATGCTAAGATGGATAGCCTATATTAAATCCTTAAATCTTGATTTGAAACATATTGTAGGAAGAGATAATCCAGTTGCTGACATGCTTTCACGTGCCAGATATATGGATGAAAAAGAAATGATGGATGAAGAAGAATCAGAATTTATAAATGATATTGTTAATGCAGGTACAACAAAAATTTCAGCAAAAACAACAGGTTCAGCTGATAAACAACTTTTATATCAGTAAGGATGGATGAATCAACCAAAGGAGGACAATGGTCAGCTAGTAAACATCATATTCCATGTTTTGTTATGGTTTGTTCACACTTTAAAGAAGAATATTATACAGATGATTGGCTAAAAATTGGCCAATTTTTGAGCACTATGACAAAGAAGGAAGAATGGACTCATGAAGAGTTCAAGAGAATTAAGAGAAAAGCCTATGGTTTTTTTTCTTAAAGATGGCTACCTTTGGAGGCATGGAAAAAAGAAAGGAAGGGCGCATGTTCGTGTCTTAGGTGACAAAAAGACACAAAGACAGGTCATGCAAGAATTCCATGAAAGCCTATTGGCTGGTCATAGAGGCATATGGGGTACTTTTGCCAAAATAAAAGAGAAATTTTGGTGGCAAAACATGTATAAAGACATTGACCATTTTGTTGAATCTTGTCATGTTTGTCAAATGTATTCTATGGTAAAGCATAGAGATGGGCTTCAACCTACCTATCCTTTATCCATTCACTATAGATGGGTTATTGATTTAGTAACCATGCCTACAGGAATTCGGAACATGAGATATCTAGTACTTGCTAGAGAAGATCTCACAAATCAAGTGGAAGGAAAGGCCTTGACAACAAAGTCCACTTATGCTGTTTGTAGATTTTTACTTGAAGAAGTATTTTGCAGGTATGGATGTGCTGCTAAAGTAACTGCTAATAGAGGAGAATTGGATGCCGATGAAGCTCGCCATTTCTTTGCTCAATTGGGAATTAAGCTATCTCTTACTTCAGCCTACAATCCTGAAGGCAATGGTAAGAGTGAAAGAGGCCATCAACCAATTCTTAAAGCTTTAGCAAAATCATGCAAAGGAAAGTTGAGGGAATGGCCTAAAATGCTACCATTCGCATTATGGGCTGATAGAACAACCCATAGTGCAGTAACAGGATATATGTCAGGTGAACTCATGTATGGACAGCCACCTATTATGTCTATTGAGGAATCCATTGTTACATGGAGTATCTTGCCTTGGGATGAAGGCATGAACATGGAAGAATTGCTGTCTTTATGCATAAGGCAACTTGAAAGAAGGCCAGAAGATGTTAAAATAGCCATTGAAAGGCTAAAATCAACAAGATTAAAGAATAATAAGAGGTTTGATAAGCACCATCGACTCCGTCCAAGAGCTATTCAAGAGAATGACTGGGTTTTTGTTTATGATAGCAGCTTGGACAATCAACATAGTGCTCATAGGAAGTTAGCCAAGCGATGGTTTGGACCATATGTTGTAAAAGTAGTACATCATAGTGCTACTTACTCTTTGGCTGAAATGGATGGGACCATGATAAAGACTCCAATAGCTGGGAAACTCTTCAAACTCTTCAAACGAAGAGAATCTTCAACTTATGAACTTGATGACTTTGATACAAGCCCTTTACTTGAAGACATGCAGGAAGAAAAAGACTTAGAGAATGAAGATGAAGAAGAAGACCCTCCTTGACTTGTAATCTTATGAAATGGCACATGCCAGAGGATGTGCAGGTTAGGAGGGGGTGAATGTCAAAGAGTTTACTATTCATGATATAAATCATGGGATTCTTATGAACACAAGAAGAGTTTCACTGGGAGTTATATGAGATATTTGCATACAAAATTCAGGCATTGTTATCCAATATCTACCTTAGTTATACAAGTTCTTTTGTATTTAACATATAATCTGCAGTTATACTATGAACATTTATGAAAAATAAGTCTATGGGAACCTACAACTTGGATATCTGGAAGTATTTGATAGTCTGCTAGATAAATCACATTAATTTAGATACAAAAATATGGTCAGAACCCAAAAATGATGCCAAAAACTGTCAAAAGTCCAGTAGATCCACATGGGACCAGAAGTTACTGACTTAAGTGACCAGCAAGTGACCTAGGCTGGTCAAAAAGTGAATAGGGACTAAGCAGAGAGCAGCCCGCGTTTTTCGACGCAAAATGCGGGCTGCTCTGTCTGAGGGAAATTGGAAGAAAGCTGGAGCTGAGATGCATGAAACGGAGCATGCAAACTGAAGTTTAACAGGCCCAACTACTGAAGATGTAAACTTGGTGAGTGCTCCATTTCTCTACCTCTTTATTCTGACAAAAATGCATGCTGAAACTGTCTATAAAAGAGGGGAAATCTGAGAGAAGAGTATTAGCCTGCTCTTAGGCACGACTTCTCTCATCTTCTCTACCTTATTCTTGGTCCAATGAAGCCCGACTTGTGCCCAAGTACTTGAATGACTTTGGAGCAAGCAAAGGGTGAGGATATTGAAGACTTATGGACTGTTATGGGCTGTAATAACCAGTCATAAACAGGGCAGCCCACTGTTATGATCCATTTTTATGAGCAAACATGGGTTTTTTATGGTTGTAATGGAGGAAAATAACCTCTTTTCTTCAATTGTTCATAGATGATCAAGAGTGCTTCTTCTTGAGTTTATGCACTCATTTTGAACTTGATTATGGGCTGGAATTTTCTGTTTTAAAACAGGGCTGAAGCTAAAATTATTCTTTTTCAATCCATTTCATGCATCTTTGGCCCAAATCTTGGATGCATTTGATTCTAGCAACAATATACTTGACCCAAAGGATTGAAATCCATCTTTGTACATGAAATAAATGCCATTAGAGCTTGCATTTGAAATTCATAAATGAATTGGAAATCTGAAAATATCCTTTATGAAATGATGTATGTATCCTGAAGCATTTGATGTATTCAAGTTAGTCTTAATCCTTCTGTTCATGTATGCTAAGTACAAAGTGAGAAGGCTGAATTCCCCTTCTATACCTAAATCATTTCTAAACCCCGAATCTTATTAAAACCCAATCTATTTTTCCTTTCTGAATCTTGAATCCTAAAGTCTTCTTATGCACTAAAAGCCCCGGTGGTAGACCTTCAACTCTTAACGCGACGACACCGGCCCGTTTTAGGTCCCATCAGTGGTGCATCTGTCGGGAGCTGCCAATAAGTGGCGGTCTCTGAATCTTGGTCTCATAAGGGACCTGTTAGTTTTATTCTATTGGTCGATAGCTGCCTTGAAGCGTTGGATATCAAGTTAGTCTGATAAAAACCTTGGTCATTAGTATGACGGTCAATCCAAGAAATCCCCAACACCCAAAGGATACTTTGTCTATCTTGAACAGTCTAGTGGGATCTTTGACACGTCGGGTGATTGACTATTTTACCCTTTGCCCTGAAAGTGATACCATGCTTGAGTTTGGGTCACTATGGGAAAACACCCATGAAGCTACCTCTAAGATTAACATCCCATGGAGATTAGAGAAAAGGGAAAGTGAAAGTAGTGCTAAGATGACACAGTCATCTATGATCATTCATGATGATGATGTCATAGAAAAGACTGTGACAATGATGGTTAATATGCACATAGGAGGACATGATGATTATGATCCAAAGATACATCTGATGCTAGTGCCCGACGCAGTTGGGTACCGTAGTGTGATTGCCAAGATCCATAAATCATTGGATGATGTCCATGTGTGTGGAAAACCCTTGTTAGTAAGGAAGATTTCATTAGGACCTATCCTAAGTTCTAGCAAAGTGGTGGTAGATGAGAATAGGCTTACTAGAACACCACTAGCAGATGATGGGATAGATTCCCTATTGCATAGTGTTAGACTCCCTAAACCACTTTGTGAGTTGGCAGAAAGGGAAGTTCATGGAATTAGTGACTCTTCCACACCAGTAAAGGTGGAAATGGAAGAGATTAAAGACCCTAACACACTGGTATTTGGTCAAGAGGAATACGAAGATTTTGATGACCTAGTCTTGATCCCAAAGGAGAGGACTAAATGCCCAAATCTGTATAGGGATCTCCCAGTGTTTTATGGGTTGCCAAATGAGGATCCGATGGTGCATTTGAGAGAATATGATCTAACTTGCTTGGCAAGTGGGTTTAACGATATACACCGAATGCTCGTAATCCCAAGTACCCTAAAGGGAGAGGCAAGGAAATGGTACTGGAGCCTCCCAAGAGGGTCGATCAAATCATTTGAGGAGACTTGTGATAGATTTCTAGATGAGTATGAAAAGAAGCTCCCTATGATTCAGGTCTTAGGGCAGCTTATGCAGTTTAGACAGGAGTCTTATCCTTCTGTTAAAGAGTATGCTAGAGCCTTTGATAGTACTCTTAGGCTTTGGCCAAGAAGAGCCAGTGCACTACCAGATGATGTGCTATGTGAGCTCTTTCTGAATGGCTTAGAGATTAATACCCAAATCCAAGTGGGACTACGGAATCCTAAGTCGTTAAAGAAAGAAAAAATGCATGCCATTGATTATGAGAGTCATATTCAGAGATGTTGGGAAAACTTTTGGAGTTTTCCCTGCTCAGTACAAGTGCATCCTAGCTTCCAATCATTTCTGCAGGAGACAGCTCACTTGTTGATACCAAGGCAGCCTATGAGGGGAACCTTGGTGGCCAAAATCTCAAAGCAAAAAATGGCCATCCTATGAGTAGTAATGACATGCCTATCAGTGGAAAGATTCCAAGCCATGCAAGTCCCATTAGGGCTTGCAACACTTCCACAAAATGTAGTTGTGATGGAAATATGGATCGCACCAATGGGCCTATAAGTGTTGATAAGAATTCTGTGTGGTTCTAATTTTGTTACTAGTAAGGCTCTTGAGAGACCTTTGGTGTTGGAATCATGCTTCCGGGTGGATGTTGTTCCCTCCAATGAAAGCATGGTTCTTATGGAAGAAAATTTGCAATATGGAGGTAAACAAGTAAAGGCATCTTTTGTAAAGAGGATGAAAAATGCTAAAAGTCCACCTGTGCTTCACAAAGGTCATAAGGATGTGAGGCTCTTTGGCCATAGGGATAAGTTTGCATTGAGTTTGTTAGACCACTGCAGCAAATTGAGGGAGTGAAAGAATATTAAGGGAAATGTGAGATGGGTTTGGAGACCTCAGAGCGGAATTTTGATGCCGATAAGTGCTTAAAAATAGCTAAAAATTATGAATATCAAGGGAAAAATATTCAACGTCGAAGGCGGCGGCTCGATCCAGGATGATTTTAAGCAGCAAAGTGTTTTAAAGGCGCTCGAGCAACACTTGTTGATTTTTCATAATTTTTCAGATAGTCGTGCGGGTTGACACGAGTTACCGGCCAATGCGGGATGCCAAGCCAGACGCCTAGGATTTTTCAGAGCTCAATTCGGAGTCCGGACGGAGAAACGGCCACAAAATGGTCAAGATATGAAAAGGTGGACACTTAGGAGGCCAAAATTGGGCATGCCTTTTGAGTTTGGATCCCCCCCAAAAATTTTATGCACCTTATGAAGCAAAAAACGTGGAGAGAAAATGAGGAGTGAAAAAACGTGGAGGAAGATGACGCCCGAATTTTGCGCTTCTTGGATGGAGGAGGCATCATGGCTGCTACAAACAACCCCCCAATTGATCATGGGGCTTGAATCCCCCCTGCCTACTGGTCTTATCGCCGTGCTTTGCTCCTCCATTGGCGGTTTCTATGAAGAATTCTGATTTCACTCTTTCTCTCTCCTCCCTCTCTCTCTTCTAGAGGCAGATTCATGTGGGAAGAAGAAGGATTGACGGATGCTTGTCCAACCAAGACCGGATTGCTCCGTGGTTCAAGAGGAATGAAGATTGCTGATTGTGGACTATCATGAGCATTAATGGCCACTGGAAATCAGTCCCGAGATATGGCTAATAAAAACCCGCAACCCGCAAAGAACGGTAATCCTATTTTTACAAAGGAAATTGATGTTTTATGCAATTTGCTTCATGAATACTTGTTCCCATGGGATGATTATGCATTACGATATTGCTTGCTATGAGTTTGATCAATTTATGCTCAGAAAATCAGAAAATCATAAGTGTTATGATTGAAATTAGTAGTGTAAAACCCATAAAACACGTGAAATATGGAAAAATTGGGTGTTTTTGGTATATAAATGGAAAATATAATAAGACACACCAACTAAATTTGTGTTTTTGCTGCAAATGAACCTAAGAGCCACATCCCACAACTCATTTTGTATTTTCAGTTATTTAATATTGTAAAAAATATAAAAAATAGGAAAAATAAGGGAAAAATAGGGCGAAAATGGATTTTGAGTGCCGAAATTAAGGAAAAATAAGATTCATATTTGTGGATGTATGGGAGGTCTGAAGTATAAGGTTTAGCCTCAGTTCAGCCCTACCTTTATGTTTTAGTGAGTTTTTATTGCTTTTCGTACAATAAAAATGTGGAAAATGAACCCTAAACTGATCAATAATGCACAACCTAAACGGGTGAGGGGGTAGAGTGTATGAAAGGTGTTTAAATGCTGAATGAAATGATGAAAAGCTTGTTGGTTTTTATGCATACCATTTAGGTTGGTCGATATTTAAAAATTAAGAACCTAGTAGCACAAGGGTTTCTCGGTGCTAGGTTCATGCAACGTTGCATACGAGCAATAGTCAAAATCATTGAAATAAACATTTTCCACATGTGCACAAATGCTATTTTTCTTAATTGTTTGAGCACGTGGACATTCACAATTTGCATGAAGCATGAAGTTTAAAAGGTATCAGGCAATACCTCCTGGATGCATGGGAATTGCTTTCTAGAGACATGACCAACGTTGAGTGAGTAAGGTTGTCCTAAGCTGCAGGCTAGGCGTTGGGTCTAGGGAAAAGTAAAGTGAGGAAGCATGGTATATCTCCTGGAAATACGCGAATCATAAAAGAGAGAAGTTTGTGTTCGTATGTTATATATATGTTTAGCGACGCATCGAGGGGCCAATCCCCAAGGTGTAGGAGAGTCGCAGTGAGGTAGCGGCAGTCAACCGTGGGAGGACCTCCTATGTTTGTACTTCGTGCTATTTGGCAAAGTGTTGGGACTCCCTGTGAGGAGTGTTAATTGGGTTAGAGTTGGACTACGATACGTGATACAAACGCAAGATGTTTAGGAAGATGATGTATGTGTCATCCACGCTCCTGGCCGCAAGGCCGTGGGGTTGTTGAGTGCATGATAGAGGTCCGGCTAGTACATGAGCCAGTGCCGGGCCGTTTTAGGTCACATCACTGCACCTTGTGGCGTGCAATATAGCCTTTGCAAATTGTGACGTAATTTGCACTAGCTGCTCCTGCTCCCTTGAGCTCCCTTGCTACTTCCCTACTGCTCACCTAAGCTTTTGTCCAACACTAGGCACTCTTTCAATACTCTTATTCTCCCCCTTTTGGCACTCTTTCCCTTGGAGAAAACCTTGGAAGATGGGACAACATCTGGATAGTTTGGGCAGCCATGGATTCTTCATCTGGCCAACCATTCTTGACCTCTCTTACTTGGATGGAAGACATGGATCTCAACATGCATGGATTTCTTATGGGGGTAGCCAGCTCCCTTTCAAGCTTTCCATTAGTAAAGATTAAGATCTTCAGGCACAAGCATAGAAGTCTCTACCACTAGTGGAAGCATTAAATCCTTGCATTCTTCATCCATTAGACAGCTCTTATTAACCACTCTTTCTTGATGGAGAACTTAGCATCATGGTGGATCATGCTTCATCTATCTCCCCCAAACATTAAAGAGCTCTCAATCCAATCTTAATCTCTTATATTAATCTACTTGCTAAGCTTAATTCTATTTGTTAGAGAGATTATGATTGCATATGCTCTCTTACTTGAATCTTTTATTATACGCATATTACCCACTTAAGATCACTGACACATTTGCCTTCCAATGCATCATGATTAACTCTCCATCATTTGTTTTTGTTGACATTAACTCTTATATGATCATGTGTGTATTAGATTAATCCCAAGTGGATAGTTAGCCATTGTAAAAAGGGTAAGTCGCAAAGCTAGTGAGTCACTGGATTGCCAAGGTAAGCCCTATCCAAGCTCTTATTTCATCCTTGCGTCTCATTAAAAGGTCCAATGCTTACTTTCTAGTGCATCTCATGATGATTGCTTACTTAAAAAAGTTTTCCATGTATATTTCAATTGAGAAAAAAGACTGATGCCATGCAAGGTGGTAAGCCAAAAGAGAGGCGACCCTCCCTTACCACTTAAGACCTGAACGAGTACACAACCCAGCAGGGGGAACTTTGCCCACCTCTTGATGATCTAGAGCATGATACTTGTATGCAAGTGTAGGTACACTCCATGATCACCCTATTTCTAATGAAATACCCCATTTGGACACACCTTCAGTGATCATGGTACTCATGTATGACACTTGACATGTATACAGTCAAAGGATATGTATGGCACTAAGATCCACTTATGCAATGATGACAGAGCAAATGGATATGTCAATGTACTTGGAATTATACTCAATATGCCCAAGATGTTGCTTATGATAATGCTCATGAACCTCAGTCCATGAGCCATTCAATACAGTAAAATTGGAAATTGGGACCAGGCAGTGTTTTAGTCATAGTCACTCAAGGACAACCACAAAATTCCAATTACAAAAACATTTGTATCACACCTAGGAGTAAACCCTATATCTCCTCTTATAGAGGGCTTTGTCCCCTCTTATTTGAATAAAAAATATCCCCAATTAGAGCTACACTCTAAAAGTTATGGCTATTTTTGTGCACTGAGGTAATTGTGGACAGGGTACAAACCACTTAGGACATGCACAGAAATCCAATCGCAAAATTATCCAATCATTTTCTATCACAAATTTTAATATCTCAATTGAAAAAGGGTTTTCTCCCTTCTATTTGAATAAAAAATCTCACTAATCGGAGTTTCCTACTAGAAGTTACATCCCATTTACTGGTAGTGGATCATGCAGACTACACCTAAATGGGTGGTCAAAAAGGTAAAAGTAAGGCCCATGAGGAGGTCTAGAGGGAGATTAGAGAATCCATGACCTCAATGAATGATGAACCTAGCTCAGCACAAGATTATCATGGTGATATGCATGAGGAGGTGCCGTATATGAATCCCTACAACATGCTCAACCACACCCTATGTTGGCATGAACTTGGAGAGGCATAATGACATGGTTGCCAACCATTACCATATGTTTTCTAAAATTGATGTAGCAATTGAGCAGATGGCCCTCTTGAACTCTCGGACTCAACAACCCTAGAGCAGCTCACCACTCTTGTAGCCCTCTTAACTATCACTTTGGCCTAAGAAAAGGTGAACAAGTCTAAGTGTGTGTCTCGATGTCTCGATGGCCTCCACTAGTAGAGCCACTACATGGTCAATAGGGCATTCTTGGATCCAAGGGTATTTCCCCTTCCACCTATAAAGTTGGTGAACCCTGTCATGCTAATGATAAAAAAATTATCCTTGCATCTCTCCACTTGGAAGGATTTACCCACATATTGTGGTGCTATATTAATCAAGAGAATCATTAGTTTATCAATTAGGAAGACTTTAAAATGCATATGGTCCAAGTATTTGTATCCCCCATGGAAAAATATTGGTCGACAAGATGATGATATACTCTTTCCCAAAGAAATCTCATTATATGGAGTACACAAATAAATTTGTAAACTTGACCGTGTATGTGGAGAGAATTAGTGATGATGTCAAATTGCACAATTACATTTATGGGTTGGAACCAAGCCTATCAACATATGCTATGGCTCAAAAGCCTACTATCCTATTTGATGCAACTGAGTTGGCTTAAAGATATGCAAGAAAGTACTGTAAAAATGAGAGTTTTCAGCAAGGTTATGGATAGCCCCGTACCTCATTGAGATCAGCCCCATATGGAGGTGGTTTTAGAGGCAATCACATGCCTAATAGTAGCCCCAAATTACCCACTTATCCCCCCTTCCATGCTGAAAGAAAACAAGGAACTTTTGGGACAACACTTGGCTCTAGTGGTGAGAGTAAATATGCTAAAATAGACGTACACAACATCACCTTCAAATGCTCAAGTGGTCAAAGATTCATTCCCCCAGATGTTGTGAATGAACAAAAAGAAAAAGGCCTATGCTTTAAATATAGAGATAAGTACATAGCCAACCATGCCTCAAAAAGCCCTACAAGATAACCAAGTTCAAAATTTATAGCATGTATGTAATAGAAGATTGAAACAACAATGATGACGAATTACCTAGTGAAAATAAAGAGTATGATGAGGATGTGGATCAAGAGTAGTTCTATGACCTGGAGGATGGGTTTTCCTTTGACCCAAGCAATTATACATCCCATAGTCTTGATTTGATACCCCACCCGAATACCACCTCCCTTTACTCCATCTCCTTGGATGCTTGGACTATTTCTAGGAGCCCCCCATCACTGTATGCATTCACAATAGTATTAATGGAAAGTATGTGTTTATCCTTATGGCTAGTGGTAGTACTCATAATTTTGTCAATAAATCAGCCATTGTGACCAGTTGAAATGCACCCCTATGGAATTATAATACCCCCTGAAAGTTCAAGTAGCAAATGGCGATGAAGAAATTAGCACATATATATGTTCCAAAGTCCACCTATGCTTGGCTGAGAATTATGTGGCATTGGTTGATCTAATTGCATTAGATATGGGCCCCATTGATGCTGTCTTGGGTTGTGATTGATTGAAACAATTGAGGAAAATTGCTATGGACTTCTCTTAGCTCTACATGGGGTTTATGATGCATGGAAAACTAATCCACTTAGAGGGAGTTCATGATAATGTTGATTTTTAGCTAATTATATCAAAGAAAATAAAAAAGGAGTTTAAGAAATGCTCATAGATCTTTGACTAGCACTTGAACAAGAAAAATTCAGATCAACCCTCCAAAGTATCTAAGGATTTAGCCTTGCAAGCTTTACTTGAGGAGTATTGTAATATTTTTTAGGTGCCTATAACCTTTCCCCCTAAGAGGCAAGTGGACCATCCACTTGATTTAAATTAGCTTATCTAGATATTATCAAGATTTGACTCTTTACCATCATCTCAAGCTTCCATGGCTTCCTCATTCTTTCTCCCCTCTTTCTTGTCTTTTTCTCTCCTCTTCTAGTCTTTCTTCTTCTTCTTTCTCTTTCTCTCTGTTTAGCTCATTCTCCTCTCTCATCATAGCTTCATTAATTACAATTCATTGAAATGCCATCAACCCCGATGAAAAGAAAGTGCAAAGAAAGCAAAGAGAATTAGATAAAGTGGAAAAAGGCAGTCTAATGGAAAAATAGGAGGAAAAGAGTCAAAAGCACAAGAAGCAAACTCAAAAGTCCAAGGCAAGTGCAAAAGGGGAAAGGCGCATTTTAATATAAAAGTGCACCCTAAATCCTTGTAAAAGAGGATTAGGCTCCCTCCTATACAATTTGTAAATGTAGAAGGGCATGGGTGAAGGAACAATGTAAATAGGAAGGGAATAGAAAAAGAGAACCTAGGCTAAAATGGCCAGTCAAGTAAAAAAGGCATGGGTGCCGAAGAGGAGTAGGGCATGTATAAAAGGCAAAAAGTGAATGAAGAAGCTCGTTCTTGTGTGTGGTCAAAACTAGCTCTCTTCTTCTTCTTCTTCTTCTTCTTCTTCTTCTTCTTCTTCTTCTTGCTCTTACTTGTGCTTGTGCTTGAGAGAGGGAGTGTGAGAAAGTGAGAGCATGAGGGTGAGGGACCGTGGTGGAGAAGCTCTCCATCTTCTCCTCTCTTCTTCTTCTCTTCCTTTCTCTCCTTTTGCCTCATATGTGGCAATGGCGCTTGGAGCTTAGAGCTTAAGAATCAAGCTTGCTTGATCTTGCACCTTAAATCATGGAGCTACCAGAGACTTGAGGGAGGAGACAACTCGATTGGACATGAAGGTAAGCTCACTACACTCAGGCATGAGAGTGTGTATGGTTATGTGAGAGGTAGCTATTGCACTTGACTTGTGTGGATATTGAGCAAGAAGCTCCCACATTTTGGTTCCATTACTGGGACCAAGGATTCAAGCTTTGAGTACTTGTGTGCTCCGAATTGAGCATTGAAGTAGGGGTTTTACCCCAAACCGGTGCTTGAGATAGTAGGAAGTGAGTCGAAAGGCATTCAATCTCTTTTGCAAGTAAAATTTTTGATTTTTTAGGTTTAGGAAAATAGAAATACGCTTCATAAAAATAAGAAAAAATATAATGAGTATGAATGTATAGTAGTGGCAAAGCCTGAGGTTTAGCCTCAGTTTCCCCTATCTCTTTGTCAAAGTTCGTGATTTATCGCTTTTCATACATCAAAATATGACAAAATGAATCCCTATATCTATGCAATGGAAGCAATACCTAAAAGTAGGAGGTGAGGTGTTTGAATGATGCGATTTGGGTACTGTTTATTGCTGATCTTGCTGATGCATATTATGATATAGGATTTGTTGTATTTTAATTAAGAGAATAGTAGCATGAGCATTGTCTCAGTGCTATCATTACATCATTGCAACGAGTTAGTAAATGAGCATTGGAAAGCTTGATTGTGCACGACATGTTTCTGATTGAAAATTTTGTTTGAGTACTTTAGGATAATCCAATTTTGCATGTGCATATCAACCATGGTATCAGAATACAAAGAACTGGATGTATAGCACCTGTTTTTCGTTATGATGACCTACACTTGAGTGTGTGAGATGACCTAAGATGTAGGTTAGTCGATCATTTTCTTAGGGAATTGTTTGGTAAGGACACATGATATCTCTTGGAATACGTTCAAAATGAAAGAGTGAAGCTTGTATCGTGTGTACTTTATGTTAGAGCGACGCATCTTGGAGCCAATCCCTGAGATGTAAGAGAGTCGTAGTGGGGCCACAACAATCAGTTGCTAATGGGATGGCTCCTATGTATGTTCTTCGTGGTATTTTTTAAACCTTATTTCGAGATGTCAAATGTTAACCTTAGTTCGAGATAGCAGAAATATGAAGCAAAAAGCGAAAAAAGAATAGAAAAAGAGCAAAGGCGTAGAGGTGGCCCCTAAAAGCTAAGCTGAGGAAAAAGTGCATTTCAAATAGAAGGCGCCTCAAAAAACTCTCGTAAAAGAGTACCAAGATCCCTCCTATGCCATTTGTAAAAGAATAGACGGGTGTAGGCTTAAGGCATGAGGCAAGAAAAGGGAAATAGGAAAAAGGACCTTGCCACAAAGGCCAGTCATGTAAAAAGGGACGAGTTCCCATGGGATTTTAGGGCATGTATATAAAGTTCAAAAAGTGAATGGAAGCTCATTCTTTGGTGTGTGACTAATAAGAGATCTCTCTCCTTGTCTTCTTCTCTTCTCTTGTTTGTGTGTGTGTGTGTGTGATATAAAGAGAGAGGGAGATTGAGAGGGTGAGGGAGTGAGCACGTGGGAGTGAGGGATCAAGAGGGTGAAACTCTTCACCATTTCCCCTTCTCTTCTTCTCTTCTCTTTTCTTTTCTCACTCGCACGCGGCTATGGTGGATGGAGCTTGAAGGAGGAGGCTTGAGAATGCTTGAGCCATCCCGATGCCCATAACTTGATTCTGGTGCAAGGAATAGGCAAATTCACAAGATGCAACTGCTTAGCAGCTTGAGTAGGTTGTCGAGAGAGTCAGCACCTTAACGGCAGCTAGTGGAGACATAGACCCCAAACAAACCTAATTCGAGTAAGATGGTGCAGCAAGAAACCCTAAAACCTACCAAGACAACCAAAAATTGATCGAACAAGCCTATCACGCCTAAGATGAGACGAGAGTGCGCAAGTCACTTAGATACTTGCTGTCCACACTCACC
Source organism: Lygodium microphyllum (assembly GCF_053477565.2). Lineage (NCBI taxonomy): Eukaryota > Viridiplantae > Streptophyta > Polypodiopsida > Schizaeales > Lygodiaceae > Lygodium > Lygodium microphyllum. The sequence continues at coordinate 138,128,912 of NC_141155.1, forward strand.
TTGACTTCCAGCACTTGAAGTACACCTAAGAACAGCCAAAAGCCCAACTGAGCACACAAGTGCACGAAAAAGGATGCGCTCACTAAGTGGAGGTAACTTGAGGATTGTGTGCAGTAATTAAAGAAATCATTCAGATAAAAGAACATGAAGGAACCCACAAATAAGAGAAGATCCCAAGACATAGACGGGAAATCAGAGCCCATCCTAGGACTAAGCGAATAGAAATAGAGACATGGATCTACCAGACTTCCTTAACCTTATCGACAGCTCGGTGGAGCACAAGAACACAACCATGTTAGAAGAAAGCTTAGACCACAAGCAGAACATCCTAGAAGCGATCCAACAGTTGGTGAGTAGCTATAATTCTCACGCTCAGTATGAGCATCACGGTAGAACGGCAAATGAGCATCGCGGTAGAACGGTAGAAGCCATCATAGCTGACCTAGAGGAGGAAAGGAAACTAGCCCACAAAGCACTGCAAGGCATAGTGGAATACAATCGAGACCACCAGACTACTAGGAGCCTAAAGCAGAACATAGAGATGAGAGAGATACAACGAGTGCTGAACCTAGTAGACAGGAATCAAATTGACCATGAGAGAGTGCTAGAAGGAGACTTGACGCTAAGTGAGGTTCTCATGAAGTGATTGCTAGACAACATAGCAGCAGAGGAGAGCATTGCAGCATTAGCCACATCACTACTAGCAGGGTTAGGGGTGAACCAAGGCTCCAAGAGCCAGTCTAAGATACCAGTCATCAATAAGCAGCTCGATAAGTACCAGTCCCAAGATGATCCATACTGCTTTGTAGAGTATTTTGAGCAGGTCTACAAGGCCAATGGTCTCACTGACTTGACTCAATGCTCTCAAGCATTCGGACTTTACTTAGGTGAAAAGGGTCGGACTTGGTACACAAGTCTAGATGCTATAGAGCGAGCAAACTTTAATGGACTCAAAAACCTCTTCATTAAGAGATTTTTCGAGCTTGGATACTCAGGCAACCTGTTAGTATAACTTACGAACATCAAGCAGAAGGAAAAAGAGGACATTTGTGACTATGTGACCCACGTAAGGAGTCTCTTCAAGAGAATCTCAATGGACTGAAAGAGCAATGTCGACAGTATTCATCAGTGGAATATAAAATGAGGAGCTTTATAAAGCCTTGGCAGGCAACTTGAGCTTGCAGTGAGACATGCTAGCAAGGATGTTCGAAGAGGCCATTTGAGTAGATGACCAATTGAAGGAGAGGAGCTTTAGGAACTTGAACCAAGAAGAGACCAACTCTAGGAGTTCGGAGAGAGTTTCAACATCCAATGAGTGCTCAGGCATAAGTACCCAAGATAAGGGAATGGCTGCGGACACCAACTAGGAATTGGTTGACATGAAAATGGAAATAGCCAAGATGCAATAAATGCTAAGATGACCAATGCGACCACATGTCCGATGTGTGTAGTGTGGCGGGAGCCACTTGCCAGCCGAGTGTCAAGACCCCAGGTCACGACCTTGTGCTAATTGCAGTAGGTTTGGTCACGATAGTGCGCATTGTAGATTGCCTAAAAGACTTCCGTACTCACAACCATACTGTTGGGGGTAAAGGCACCTTTGCCTAGCCACCCGTATATTACTACACTGACAGTCATTGCCACTACACACTGCAGGTGGAGGCGCTCATCATCGTCACTTTATTTTTTATTCTTTTAGTGATAGTTTGAATAAAGGAAGGCCCGATCACACATTGTGACTGTTGGAGTTCCCATTTCTAGTCTCTCCCTTTCTTGCTGTTGCTCTCCCGCCATAGCTCTCGAGTCCAACCTTCGATCTGTCACTCCCTTTCAACTAATATCAGAGCTTTCTTTCCGACTCTTGAGCTTGGCTCGTGGCATTCTGAGCATCCCATCGACTCCCCACTCGCATTGGGTCTCCTTCTCGGCAGCCATAGCTCATTCTCTTGAGCTCCCGTCACTCCCCAGCTTCCCGAACTTCTTCTCGGCCTATTGAGGCACTGTCAGGGCATTGACATTGAGGTATTGCTTCATTATTTTAGAGTTTTACTTTAGTTCTCAGGTCTCACAGGCTGTAAACAAGTTGTGGGCAGCCATAGCTCACACCTCTTGGAGCTTCCTTCACCTAGATTTTGCTTCCAGCCTATTAAGGCTTGCTAAGGCTTGGTGTAGGCCTTCTTTGGCCCTCATTTGTGCCCCCTTTGGACCCCATTGTTGACACGTGGGACAGCAGACCCCCTTAGCCAGCTCACGTTTTTTTTGCGCCTGTTTCAAAATCTGGTCCAAAAATCACTCTTTTTGTCATATCTCGGGCATTCGGAACCCGATTCAGCCAATGTAAGAGTCTAAGTTGGGGTTTTGGCATGCTCCGGATGCGATGGTGATGTCAAATTTGCCAAATTCTGATGACAGAATCTTTTGCAATAGATTTTAGGTTTGAGACAGCATGTATTTGTATGCCTATGCTTGTTTGGGCATGACTACACAACCGATTTGATGCCTATTGCATCCCGATTGATTGGGGGATTTAAGCTATACATGTAATGCTATGATTTTGGCTTGATTTTGGGGCTGAAAATACACAGTTTATAACATTAAATGCATACTAAATACTCTTGGGCTGAAGCTATCTTTCATGCTTTGACATATGCCTATTGGTTTTGGATGTATGTCTTGGGTTATGCTATGATGTATTGATCATCGAGGGACGACTTTGAGCTTGTCATTGAATCCGGATGCTTTTGGAATCTTGGTCTTATTTCAGCCTGCACTTATTGACATTGGTATATGCTTTGACAGTGATGCCTCTTGGGTTTATGCATACCCGTTGCCTACGGCTTGATGCTCATGTCACGGTTGATTACCCTGTGCATACGTTGAGCTTGAGTGCTCATTGAAGCTCCACCTTAGATGCATTTTGGATTATCTGGAGTAGTCTTGGATGTTACTTGGCTTGTCAGAGTTTGGATTGGGATATATTTGATGTCTTACATGCTTACAGATGCTACATATGGATGCTCTACCGCCTAGATGTTTGAGATGTACTATTGATGTATTGTCTTGGACTTATGTCATTGGCACTGTCTCTTGCCTTGGCTTGAGCTCTTGAGCTCGTACATACGACTTTTGTGCCAATGGGAGCATTCTTGAATGCTTATCAGACATTGAGCAGGCGATACTTTTATGCATTGAGCCGTTACAGACACTTGAGACTTTGGGAGACTTTGGGACTTCTTACCTTTTGGGATGATACATCATATGTCTTGGTTCACTGTATGCTTATGAGCTAAGTCTCAGTTTTGTATCCGTATCTTTGTGAACTGACACCTACTTGTGTCAAGTTTTGGTAGTGGCAGGAATACTTTGCCCCGTTGACTGGGGGGTGTGCCTACTCACTAGCAGATGTTTGTATGACATACTTGGGTGTTGGATTCATGCTTATCGACTGTCATATGCTTATGCTATGCTCGCATGATACCGGCTTTGATCTTGGCAATATCTGATTGCCTTGGGATCCGATTTTGGCAAGCTTTCTTTTATTGAAATCTGAAATTTATTACAGCATGCATATATGTATGGATTGACATGGATTTTTCATGTTGAAACACTCTGAAATGATGTACTTTCACTAGTATTTGGTGGGTAGCAGCTTTGTTCCACTTTCCTTGCCATTTTTCCTCGATTTTGGTGATTTTTTGGTCATTCTCTACAGTAAACAGCAAGCAGTTTTGAACTGTCTATAGTCTTCCAGCCTGCATTGTGGCGAGTTCGTCCATTGATCATGCTATTTTCAACATCACTAAGCTTGATGGTACGAATTACTCTTATTGGAAGAGCCAGATTTGCCATGTGTTGGTGTAGAAATCACAGATCAAACCTTTGAGGCTAAGCAGGCATCCGCCTGCAACTATGCCAGATGAGGAATGGCTTGAGCTTGATGAGTTATGCAAGTCCACTATTGTATTGTCTCTCACAGAACAGGTTCAGTGTCTTTGAGGAAGAACAGAGTGCATGGCAGTTGTGGAAAAAGATCAAAAATCTCTATGACAAGAAAAGTCCAGCGAGTCAGATGTATTGGCTGAATCGGCTTATGGATTTGCTCATGAAGGAGAATGTGACTATGTCTGCTCACTTGAGCCAGTTCCATGCTATACTTGTTAGATATGATCAATGCCCCACCCTCATTAGGTGCCACCAATGATCCATGGTGCTCAAAGTTGTAAGGCTCCCATTATGAGGAGAAGCCAAATGTGAGCCCGGACATTGGTTGAGTCTTGACTTGTATATCAGATGAGGTCTATGTGACCGGATGGCAAAAAGGTGACCGTTGTGGGTCTAATATTTGGGTTAGACGGAGTGGTTAAGTTGGTAGCAACTCGAGGTGCATTGCATCGAGTTGCGGGGTAAGGGAGTTGAAAGGGGCCCCAATTTGGGGGTCTGGGGGCCGCGGAAGTGGCCCTCGGCCAGATGGTAAAGGGAATATTCCCTGGTCGACTAGCGGAGGCTCATATGGTAGGTCGATCAGGCCGACCTAACGGCCTTCGCGGGCTATAAAAGCTAAACCCCTTCATAGCCATCTATCATTTATCTTTCACCCAGTCAGAGTTGTTGTTCCAGCTAGCCTTAAGCTCTTCACCTATCTTCTGTCTAGATTGCCATCTAAGCTTTACACAGTGGAAGTGCATGGGTGGATAGAGCCATCTTTGTATCAGTTGTTTGGAGCTAAAGAATTTACTGATTCTCCTCTTATCTGTTGTGTACTCTCTATCTCTTTCTCAGATTCTGTTCACTGTGCCGTGTAATTTTTTACATGGTATCAGAGCCTAGGGGGCTCTAGAGATCGCAGAGTGTGCAAGAGGCAAAGGCTTCAACAGCAAAGAGAAACTATGTCAACTTCTGGAAGCGGTTTTGGCGCATCAGGAAGCAGTGCAAGAGGTGGTGCTGTTGTAGTGACTATTCAAACACTGAGGATTCGTCCACCAACCTTCAGCGAAGGCAAGTTAGATGGTACAAACTACACCTTGTGTAAGTTCAAAATTACAACTATCCTTGATTCTTATGAGCTTCTGGAGACTGTGCTGGGGACTGGCGTATAACCACAGCCTACCCCCGACCCATCAAATTCTAGTGTAATGATTCCTCCGAATGTAGATCTTCTACGAGCTTGGAAATGAAGGAATGGAGATGCATTGTGTGCCTTAGTTATAAGCTGTTCTGACTTTGATTCAGCATACAACCAAAGCGTCAAAGGCTTGGAATATACTAAGGAGTCAATATGACACACGAAACCAAACAAGGATTCAAAACTTGGAGAATCAACTAGCAGAAGCGGAGAAGTTTGTCGAAGGAGAGACGGTTGAAGCATTCATCACTTGGATTAAGAATTTGTGTGACCAGATGGCTGGTGCTGGGATACAAAAGACTAGCGAAGAGCTAGCTCGGAGGTGTCTTCGGATTTGTCCACAAAAGTTTGATGGACTAGTAACTGCCCTTAATACTCAGGTGAGACCTTAAGCTTTGACTTTTGAGGAGTTTTGTGCATTATTGATGGAGGAGGAGTTGAGGCTGAAAGCCCGACAAGGAAGCAACAATGGAGATGTTGCATTCTCTGCCAATGCAAAAGGAAAAGGTGGTTCCTCCACCAAAAATGATGGTGACAAAAAGAAGAAGGGCGACAGGAAGAAGTTTCAAGGAGAGTGCTTCTACTGCAAGAAGAAAGGACATGCAATTGGCAGATTGTCGTGTCAAGAAGGCAGATGAAAAGAATGGTACCCTTAAAAGTAAAGGGAAAGAGACAGCCAATACGGCTGAAGCAGAGTTGGAATTATTCATGGCGACCATTGAGGAAGTGTGCTCCTCGGTGCAAGAAGAATCTACCACTGACTCATGGGTGTTGGATAGTGAGGCCTCCCGTCACATGACCAACAAGAAAGGTCTATACAGTTCTATGCAGCCCATACAAGAATCCATCACTCTGACGGTTGGAAATGATGCTAAATGCCCTGCTACAGGCACATGTACTATTTCTTTTGTTGCTGCAAATGGTGAAGTCAAAAAGCTTTCAAATGTGTTGTATGTTCCCGAAATCAGGAGAAATCTGTTATCAGTTGCTGCCATAACTGATCTTGGTCATGAAGTGAGGTTCAAGAAGATAGGTGCAGAAATTCTTGATAGTGCTGGCACAATTGTTGGCAAAGGAGAAATAAGGAACAACCTGTATGAGCTAAATGCTCTTACAGCCATCGTTGGAGTGGGCACAAGTAAGCTTTGGCATGAAAGGTTTGGACACATCGGACTTGCAGTGTTGAAGGAGATGCAAAAGCAAGGTATGGTTGCTCACCTACCTACAATAACTGAATTGAAGGAACCATGTGAAGCTTGTATGATGGGCAAGCAACAGAGAAAGGCATTTCCACAAGAAAGCAAGAATAGAGCATAGGCTCCTCTAGTGTTGGTGCATGCTGACTTGTGTGGTAAGATGCTTACACAGGCCTTGGGGGGATCTTCTTATTTTATGTTGGTTGTTGATAACTACAGTAGGAAGATGTGGGTGTACTTCCTTTGTGATAAGGCTCAAGCTTTTGATAAGTTTAAAGAATGGCTAAAACTTGTTGAGAATGAAACAAGGAAAAGTGTGAAGAAATTTAGAATAGATAGTGGTGGTGAGTTCAACTCAAAGGAGTTTAAAGACTTTTGCAAGAGCAAAGGGATCAAGCATCAATTGACAATGTCTCACACACCTCAGCAGAACGGTGTTATGGAACGTAGGAATCGCACCATTGTGGAGATGGCAAGATGTATGCTAAAGGGCAAGTGATTGCCTAACCATTTTTGGGCTGAAGCTGTTAATACTGTAGTCTACATTCTAGATCGGAGCTACACAAAGGCTCTCAAGGGAAAAACACCTCATGAGGCTTACACTAGTAAGAAACCATCTGTCTCACATTTTAGAATTTTTGGATGTGAATGTTATGCACATGTTCTAGATGAGAAGAGAAACAAGTTAAAACCAAAAAGCAAAAAATGTATCTTCTTGGGTTATAGTGATGAGTAGAAGGCTTACAAATTATATGACAAAGAGGCAAAGAATATCATCGCGAGCCGTGGTGTGGTGTTCAAGGAGGAGCCGAATACAGTGGAGGAGGAGAAGGCAAGTTCTTCCACTTTATCATCAAGCGAAGAAGTAGTCCACTATGAACCTGTCCCGAGAGCTGTCCCTATCCTTAAGGAGGAGGAAGCATCATCTTCAGATGATGAGGAAAAAGTTCACCAACCTGGCATCACCCCACCGGAAAAGCCATTGCCGTGCTGGGTGAAGCAGCTCTATGACCACAATAATCCTATGCCTGCATCTGTTGAGGAGAAGGCAGAAGGACCAAGGAGGTCTCAGAGAATAGAGGAGCAAAGGAGGGCTTCTGCTCACATAGTCAATATGGCCTTGATGGTTGAGATTATGAGAGAAGTAAAGGAGCCAACTCACTTGGAAGAAGCACTTGCAGATCCATCATGGAAGGCTGCTATGCAAGCGAAGTATGATAGCATAATGAAGAATGACACTTGGGAGCTAGTGGATAGACCAGCAAAGCAGAAGGTTATTGGCACCAAGTGGATCTGGAAGGTAAAGTATAAGGCTGATGGTACCTTAGAAAAGTACAAAGCTAGACTGGTTGCCCAAGTATTTTCACAAGTTGAAGGGTTTGATTTTTAAGAGTCATTTTTCCCAACTGCCAGAATGACCACTATTCGCAGGGTACTTGTAGTGGCTGCCCACAAGAAGTGGCCAATGTACCAAATGGATGTTAAGTCAACGTTCTTAAATGGTGACCTCAAGGAGGAGGTATACATGGCTCAGCCACCAGGGTTTGAGGCCCCCCATTCTGAGAACAAAGTGTGTAAGCTGAAGAAGGCATTATATGGGCTGAAACAAGCCCCCAAAGCATGGTACCAGCGAATAGATAAGTTCTTTTTAAATCTAGATTTCAAAAGATGTGCCTCAGATGCTAACTTGTATGTTTACAGGGATGGTAAAAAGTTTGTAGTGATTGTCCTATATGTGGACGACCTTCTTATTACATGTGACTATGAAGATATGATCAACCAAACTTGAAAGGCTTTGAGTTCTGAGTTTGAAATGACAGACTTGGGCTTTTTGCACTATTGTTTAGGGATTGAAGTCTGGTAAGAGCCATGAAAGTTCTTCATCTCTCAGAAGAAGTATGCATGGGATATCTTGAAGGCATTTGGCATGACCGAGTGCAAGGAGATAACTACACCTATGGAGGTGAATGCAAAGTTATCCATTGAGGATACATCAGCACTAGCAAACATTGGGAGGTATAGGAGGTTGGTCGGCAGTCTGGTCGACAGTCTGATCTACTTGTGTAACACTAGACCAAATATCAATTTTGCTGTTGGTGTTTTGAGCAGGTTCTCAAACAAACCTCATGAGAGTCATTGGAAGGCTGGGATGTGGGTGCTCAAATACTTGAAGAAAACTCTTGACTATGGTATCACATACAGTTTCGAAACTTCTCTTGTGGGAAACTATGACTCAGATTGGGTAGGAGACAGTGATTCCAGGAAGTCAGTTTCTGGTTATTGTTTCTCTTTGGGTTCAGAAATTTTCTCTTGGATTAGTAAGAAGCAACCAACAGTGGCATTGTCTTCTACCGAAGCAGAGTACAAGGTAGCTTGTTTTGCTGCATGTGAAGCAGTATGGTTGAGAAGGATTCTATGGCATATGGGAGTGTAGGATGAAGAATCAACTGTGCTGAGATGTGACAATCAGAGTTGCATTGCCATTGCAAAAAATCCATTGTTTCATGCACGCACCAAACATATAGAGATCCAGTATCACTATGTGCGTGATTTGATGGAGGATGGGATAGTGGAACTGGTCTACTGTCTATAGAGGAGAATGAAGCATATATCTTCACCAAAGCACTTACGAAGGATCTGCTTCAAGTTCATCTTCAAAGACTTGGGATTGGGCCGAGGAGATAGTTCACCTATGGGTGGACATTAAGGGGGGGTGTTAGATATGATCAATGCCCCACCCTCATTAGGTGCCACCAATGATCCATGGTGCTCAAAGTTGTAAGGCCCCCATTATGAGGAGAAGCCAAATGTGAGCTCGGGTTGAGTCTTGACTTGTATATCAGATGAGGTCTATGTGACCGGATGGCAAAAAGGTGACCGTTGTGGGTCTAATATTTGGGTTAGATGGAGTGGTTAAGTTGGTAGCAACTCGAGGTGCATTGCATCGAGTTGCGGGGTAAGGGAGTTGAAAGGGGCCCCAATTTGGGGGTCTGGGGGCCGCGGAAGTGGCCCTCGGCCAGATGGTAAAGGGAATATTCCCTGGTCGACTAGCGGAGGCTCATATGGTAGGTCGATCAGGCCGACCTAACGGCCTTCGCAGGCTATAAAAGCTAAACCCCTTCATAGCCATCTATCATTTATCTTTCACCCAGTCAGAGTTGTTGTTCCAGCTAGCCTTAAGCTCTTCACCTATCTTCTGTCTAGATTGCCATCTAAGCTTTACACAGTGGAAGTGCATGGGTGGATAGAGCCATCTTTGTATCAGTTGTTTGGAGCTAAAGAATTTACTGATTCTCCTCTTATCTGTTGTGTACTCTCTATCTCTTTCTCAGATTCTGTTCGCTGCACCGTGTAATTTTTTACAATACTCAAGAACTTGACTTCTCAAGACATCACTTTTGCAGAGGATGTCACTCCTCTTTTCTTGCGTGGTACTCTTAATGAGTCATGGGATGTATTCCGCACTGCATTATGTGTGTTGAGTGTTGAAATGACTTGTTTTTTGGCTGATTTTTGTTGTTTTTGAGAGCTGAATGGTTGATTTTATGAGATGATTGATTGGTTTGGAAGTGGTTTGAGAGTGTTTTAGATGATATTGATTGTGTTTTGGAAGTTCATGATGTTTATCAGTGGTTCTGTGATGTTTTGATAGGTTCTGTATACCTTCTGTATAGCTTCTGTTTTGTTTTGTTTTGTTCTGATTGTCTTCTGTAAGGAGGGATGGAGTATTGATTGATGAAGATTGAGATCTTGTGAAAGCTTATTGAATAGTTTTTGAGAGTTTGGAATGGTTTGAGTATGAGTTATGAGGTTTTGATGACCTTCTGTAACCTTCTGTAGGTCTTCTGTAGAGCTTCTGTCTCTGTTTTGTTTTGTACTGTAGCTGTTTTGGTACTATACTGTGACTGTTCTGTATGCTTCTATATGTGTTCTGTTAGATGAGAGTGTAGCTTGGGAAAGTTTTCTAGCCTTGCAAAGAGGTGAATACAAGTGCAAAGGAGCTGAAAGAAGTGAAAGAAGTAGCTGATGAAGACTCAAGTGAAGACTGGAGTGAAGTGGCAGTAGTGAGCTAAGAAAAGACACTGTAGTGGCTCTGGTGACTCTTCATATCAGACATACCTCTTGGGAGGGGTATCCATGACCTAAGAAGGATTATTGAGAGTGATTGTAAGAGATTGTAGTAAGGAGATGATGTATTATTGATAGAGAGAGAGAGAGAGTCAGAGATAGCTAATTCTACTGAACAGAGTGATTGTATGTGAGAGATTGAGAGAGAAGACTATGAAGATATTGAAGATGAATACTATGTGATGTATTTCCATTCAAAGATGGTGTATTCCTTTGCTTTCTTTGTTATATTGATGGATTTTGTGAAGATATTGAAGAATATGGTTGATTCTATCAAATCCGTGGGAGATCTACATGATGCTGCATGAAGATTTGTTGTGCCTGGTGTTCTTTTCTTCATTGTGATCATATGAAACCTAATAAACAAGCTTGTTGATGTTACAAGATAGATTTTCTTACAAGAGAATTCCCTTTTCCTTGGTGTTCCTCTTGGGGCTCCATGTTTTTGGTGCGCAGCTGGGGAAACTTGCCATCAACAAGCACAAGAAGAGGCTGAAAATGAAGGAAATGGCATTGCCAAGAAGAGAAGAATTCAATGGATGTTTGTAAAGTTCCTTCTTCCACTGAAGAGTTGGAATTTCTCATAATCAGAGCCACTTTCCACAAGAAGTTCATCCCACAATGGCGGAAACACATCACCATCATGATGCATGCTCTATGTAGTGGACAATTTCCTCTTCCTGTTGAAGCAACAAAAACTTGCATCTTAGTGGCAAATTGTTTGGAAACAAACTGAAGAGCATAAACAGAGAGAATGACCATCCATGGAAGATTTGGCATTCATTGAGAAGTTTCCAGACATCATCAAGTGGGAGATTGTGAAGAAGCTTCAGGAGTCTTAGTCTGTGGAGGTTCATAGAGACAAGAAGGAAAAGAGTTGGAATTTGTTCGTGGATGCTCAACAGCAAGATACGTGGGATGCTTGGTGTTCTGACAATCTTCTGTTTGTTCAATTAGCAACCCACTGGAAGTTGGTAGACAAAGTGTTCTTTACAACATACACTGTTGAAACCATCAGAAGCTGGCATTACTATGATGATGGCACCACCACAATGCTTAGACGTATGCATTTTGACACCTTCAGAACAGAATACCTTCCTCTATGCAGTGGCATGAAAGCAAAATTCAGAGACGTTGAAAAGGAAGAAGTAGAAGAAATGTTGGCAAGAGAGTCCTTCAGAGACTGAAGCCTTTTGTTAACCCTCTGTAGAGCACTAACAACATAGTGGAGCCAACCCCCTGATGAATGACGCAATAAAGAGGCAAGCGTTAGAATGAGTCCAGAGGTACGTGAGAAGAGAGAAAGCAAAAATCAGAGCTGAGAATGAACTCGCAGCAGAAGCCGCCTTTGACACCCTTGCAGAACTCTTTACAGAAGTCCCAATGGCACATCAAGCCCTTCCTCCTCTTGCTGGAGGTCCACTTCCAAGCCAGATCCGTCCTGGAAATATTGATGATAGGCCAGCGAACGTAGTTCCATTTGCCAGTTTTTAAAGGAGAGTACAATGAAGACCCCGATCTTCATGTAGCAGAGTTTATGGTAGCATGTGTGGCTAACAATGCCAGAACCCCTGAGCATTGGTTAGCAATATTCCCCGCCACTTTCAAGGGCGCGGCGTTTCAGTGGTATGAGAGACAAGCAGCAGGAACTTTTGGCACATGGGATGGCCTTCCTCACTAAATTCAGGCGTGAAGGTTTTGAAGAGCGGATGCGAGAGGAATTTATAAATTTAAGTCAGTCCTCTGGAGAAAGAGTAGAGGCTTATGTCTCACGAATGGAATCCATCCTGAAGAGATGGACTAACCATAATCTAGATGATGGCATTCAGAAGGGAGTGTTTCTCAGAGGATTACAACCAGAAGTCCGTAAGTTTGTGGAGCTGCAAAGACCAACCACACTGCAAGCCGCAACAGAAGGTGCACGACTGTACGATGAAGTGGAAGCTAGATTGGCGATGAATCCAGGAAGAGGAGTCCTACCTCCTCTAATGCCAGGAATGATGTACCCACCAAATGCAGTCCCAGGGACAGTTCCCTACCCTTACCCACAGATGCCCCCAGTATCACAGTACAGTGCACCAAATCCACAGTGGCCACAATCAATGCCTCACATGATGGTTCAACCACAACAACAATGGTCCCAACCAATTTCCTCAATGCCAAATTAGCAGCAACAGTGGAACCCTGCTAACTAGAGCCAACAGCCAACAGTTCAAACAGGAGCTCTGAATCAGAATCAGAACAGAGATCCCTCTGCACCAGCCCAACTTGTTTATGTAGTGATTACAGAGACTCCTCAAAACCCTACTATCAGTACCTCAAGAGGAGAAAGCTTGAAGGATTATTTATCCAACTCAGTTGCAAATATCAAAAAGGAGTTGATGGATATGATTACAGAGCAGCTACAGACGCTGAAAGTGAATACCGCTAGCATATCCAACGTTGCAGGAGTAGGAAGAGATGTGATGCGGTCAAATACTTGGTGTGGTAAGTGTCATCAAGCAGGTCATTTAGCCACTGAATGTACACGAAATCCAACCATCCTTGGAGCCTTCTGTTCCTACTGTTTGCGAAAGAACCATACAGAGGATATTTGCTCTCTGAAGGAGATGCATGATAGGAGAAGGAAGGAAGAAGACGCAAGATTCAACTTGCTAGAATCCAAAATGACAACACAGGATATTGGACCCAAGCCTAGAGAGTTTGGTCCTAATTTTGGACCCAGAAGATTTCCTTCTCAAAGTGACAGAGGAAGACAGTCTGGCAGTGGTCAGAGATCAAAAGTGGAGTGTTACAGATGTGGAGAAAAGGGACACATTTCACCAAATTGTCCAAATCCTAGAAGGTTAGTGGATTACAAGCCCTTATGCAGTCGATGCAAAGGAGAAGGCCACACTGCAAAAGACTGTCCAAGCCCAGCCCCAATGAAAAACAGTGCTACTGATAATTTGGCCAAGGCCCAAGAGCCGACCTCCAATTTAGTGGAATTGGAAGTTGCTGCCATCACGCGTGCAAAGAAGAAGGAACCACCTATCCAGAAAGAAAATAATCCTCCACCAGAAGAACAGAACAGAACCGAGCCTGACAGTGCCGTACAGAGCACTACAGTGCCACAGAGAGTCACAGAGACAGTTCCAGAGACAGGACCAGAGGTCCAGGAGACAGAAGAGGAGGAGGTGCCACAAGTGGCAGAAGAAGTTTCCATGATGCCCCTGTTGGAAGAAACAAGAAAAATGAAAATGGGTGTTTCCCCATTCCCTAACCGGTTAGAGAAGCCAGTGGATCCTATTAAGGAATACGATCTGGTCAGAGATCTAGATACCTTTAAACCAAACCTCACATTCTGACAATTATTGATGTTGTCTCCTAGTTGCCGAAAACGGTTCAAAAGTATACTGACAAGAAGACGTGACTTAAGGATTGCTCCCTCAACAGCAACAAAGTCCAACAAAGCTCCAGAACCTATAAAAGAAGTGGACGTGGCTAACGCCTTCCTAGATCCGGGTACCCCAGAGACTGGCGTGTGGATAGAAGGCTGCTTCATTGCAAATGCACTGATTGATGGTGGCTCATCAGTAAACATTATGACGGATGTGACAATGAAGGATCTAGGTCTACAAGGTATACAACCCACCCAATGGCTCATCAGACTGGCGAATCAGAGCAGAATTAAGCCTTTGGGCATTCTCCCATATGTGAAGACTACAGTGGCTAGAAAAGATTATTGGCTAACCTATTTGGTGGTGAAGCCAAACTCTTATGGTACATCCTACCCTCTATTACTGGGCAGACCATGGCTTTTTGAAGCCAGAGCAAGGACGGATTGGTTCAAAGGAACCTTGACCTTGGGTAGAGGACCCAATAAAGTGGTGCTGAAGATATATGGTGCTCAAAAAGGACATGGATCCTCCTCCTTGGAATTATCTTCTGACTCCCCTAATGAGGCTACAGATGGAAAATCAGCAGATGAAGATGCTGTCAAACAGATCCTTCCCAAGAAAACAGTGGCACGTTCCTTAACAGTGGATACTGTAAGCCAACTCCCAAGAGATGCAAAGCCATAATCAATGGGTGAATACTTCCTGCCTGAACCAGGAACGATTTTCGAAATCACTTCTGATAGTGAGATAGAAGCATGGATGTACTGCTCTCCTTGTTACATGGCCATAACAGAGCCAGACATAGAGGCAGAAGATGAAACAGAGAACCTGTTCTTCTCTTACAGAGCTCCTACAGAGACAGAGACAGAGACAGAGACAGAGACAGAGACAAAAGCAGAGACAGAGACAAAACAGAAGAGGATGGAGATGATATTGAAGAAAAGGGTTATGAAAGCGATACGAAAGAGTCTATCCCACACGAAGAGGTTATATATGAAGAAGAAGTTCCAGAAGCATTAGAAACAGACGAGCGCATGCTGTGGGACAGAATGGCGATGGTACCCTTTGGTCTGGTAAATGGATCTTCTCATATGCAAAATCTTTATAAGAAATGGGTTAAGAAGACCAAGCCGTCTTTCAGCAGTGGCTCTTGCCGTCCTCAAACACCTTTGCCAAGAAAAGATGATGATGATGCACCATGCCAACAAGCACCAGTCTCACAAACCCAACAGGCATCAGAGAGTCCCTGTTATGTGACGTTCCTGGATGTGTCATCAGAAGAGGAGTTTTCAAGCCAAGAGGTAACTGATTGTGAAACCAAACCCGAAACGGCTCTAATCCCATTTCAACATCTCCAGAGGCAACCTAAGTCTCCACCAAAAGAAGAAGTTGGTTCTAGTGGGACATTAGAAGATGATATCACTCCCTTGAAGGAGTCGGATCTGTATCCAGAAGCAGTCCGTGGGACCTTCATCCGTGAAGTAGAAGGTAAAAGGCAGTTGACCTTTGTGGATGCAGATGGCACTGAACGCCACTTGAAGGTGGGTAGCAGTCTCCCAGAAGAGGAGTTGTCAACCTTGTACAACTTGTTGAAAGAAAATTTGGACGTGTTTGCGTGGTCCTACAAAGACCTAAAGGGGATTGATCCCACAATATGTCATCATCATATTGACTTGGAGCCCGATGCCAAGCCAGTATGGCAACGACAGAGGCGAATGAACCCGAATTATTCCACATTGGTAAAAGCAGAGCTACTGAAGCTTCTGGAAGTCGAGTTCATCTATCCAGTGGCAAATAGTGAATGGGTTTCACCCATCGTGGTTGTACCCAAGAAGAATGGAAAATTGCGAATCTGTGTGGATTTCCGTAAGTTGAATTTCAAGACGAAGAAGGATCACTTCCCGATTCCTTTCACATACCAACTGTTGGACACAGTGGCAGGACATGAGCTTTATTCCCTTCTGGATGGATTCAGTGGATACAACCAAGTGCAGATAGCAGAAGAGGACCAGCCCAAAACAACCTTCACTACATAATGGGGGACCTACGCTTACCGAGTGATGCCGTTTTGGCTCTGTAATGCCCCTGCTACTTTTCAGCGAGTCATGATGGCCGCATTCCAAAATCATCTACACGATTTTATTGAGGTATATTTGGATGACTTCTGTGTCTATAGTTTGATCCGTGAACACTGGGGACATTTGGAATAATGCTTTGACCGATGCCGGGAGTATGGGATTTCTCTCAACCCCGAAAAATGCATTTTTGGGGTCTCTTCTGGAGTTCTGTTGGGCCACATTGTCTCTGCATAAGGGATATCAATAGTCCCTGCAAAAATCGAGAAGATTGCAGCTTTGACAGCACCCACCAACCTCAAACAGTTGAGGGGATTCCTAGGCCATGTGGGTTAATACAGAAGGTTCATAGCCCATTTTGCAACAAAGGCAACCTCCTTGCACAAGCTTCTGAGGAAAGATGCAGAGTTTGTTTGGACGGAAGAATATGACAAAGCCTTCAACACTCTGAAGCAGTGCCTGATTGAGGCACCCATTCTGCAACCTCCTGATTGAACGAAGGAGTTTCATGTACATACTGATGCATCTATTGAAGGCTTAGGTGCAGTCCTATGCCAAAAAGGTTCCTCGAAGTTGGATCAACCCATCTATTATGCAAGCCAAAAAGTTACTGATCAGGAACGAAACTATACAGTGACAGAGCTTGAGTGCTTGGCAATGGTGTTTGCCCTAGAAAAGTTCCGCCATTACCTCCTATCCACCCACTTTAAGTTTTATGTGGATCATGAGTCCCTGTCCTTCCTAATGAACAAAGCAGATGTGAAAGGACGAATGATGAGATGGCTCCTTCTATTCCAAGAGTTCGACTTTGAGGTAATTACCAAACCTGGTCATTCCCATGTTTTGGCTGATCATCTGTCGCGTATCCCACAAACTGCAGATGAGGAGCAAGATGATCCAGACCTCTGTGATGCTTCCCTCTTCCTGGTAGAAACTGTAACTCCCTGGTATGCAGACATTGCCAATCTGCTGGCAACCCAACAGTACCCTCATGGCATTTCTAGTCAGGAAAGGAAGAAGCTTATGTTGGAATCAGTCCCCTACACCCTGCTAGGCGGTGCACTGTACAAGAAAGGCAAAGATGAAGTGCTCAAAAGATGTGTTGTAGGAGATGAGATTGGGATTGTTTTGAAGGCTTGCCATGACGAGCCATGTGGAGGCCACTTTGCAGGAGAAGCTACAGCCAGGAAGGCTCTGCTAAGCAAGATACTGGTGGCCTACCATTCACAAGGATTCCTATGATTACTGTAAAAGATGTGATGCTTGTCAGCGAATGGGAAAACCCACCAAGACAAGTGCCATGCCACTGCAACCTATCCTTCCTTTGAAGCCTTTCGAGAAGTGGGGCATCGACTTCGTAGGCCCAATCGATCCTCCTACCAGAAGGAAGCAAAACCGATACATCCTCGTATGTACGGATTATGTCACAAAGTGGTGTGAAGCTAAAGCCCTCAAGCGGGACGATGGTAACAGCGTGGCCCTGTTCATGTACAAGAATATCATTACCCGTTTTGGTAGTCCCTTAGAGCTGGTAAGTGACAGAGGCACTCATTTCATTAATAAAGTCATGGAAGAGTTGACAGAGTTGTATAAGATCCACCATCGCAAGCCCACTCCTTATTACCTAGAGCCAACGGCCAAGTCGAAGTCACCAATCGCATCCTCTACTCAATTCTGACAAGAACAATTGCCGCAGATCATCGTGATTGGGACGATCGACTTATAGAGGCCCTCTAGGCGTACAAAACCTCCCATAAAGCAGCAACGGGACAGACACCCTTCCAGCTGGTGTATGGTACAGAAGCTGTTTTCCCTGTTGAACTGGAATTACCCTCTTTGAGAGTGGCTATCAAAGAGCATTTGGGGGACGATGATTCACTACAACGCTGTCTCCTACATCTGGAATGTTTGGACGAAACTCGCAGGATGGCTCTACAGTGCATGGAAGCCACGCAAGCTCGACGCAAGGCTTACCATGACAGCTTCATCAAGCACAAGGAGTTCAAAGAAGGTGATTTGGTCCTAGCCTATGATTCACGATTTGGCAAGTTTCCTGGCAAGCTTCAACAGCAGTGGATGGGCCCATATAAGGTACTTGCCGTCAACCCTAATGGCTCTGTCCAAGTGTAGACTGTTGATGCCTCTGATGATCCCTTTCTGATCAATGGATATCGCCTGAAGAAGTACTTTCCTCCTTGGGGATCTTGACAATCATGGTCACCTGATCCTTTCCCTCGTTGGCGTGGCACTGTACTTCTTATGATGCTACTTCTGATAGCCGTTCTTCCGCCACTCTTGATGAGGTGGGCACAACCCTCTGTCCCCTCAACCCCACCTTCCAGCCTTGATCTCTTATCCTCTATTTTCCACCAGCGACAGTGGCGAGGTTGGTTCTGATACATGGTCTTTCTACCATTCCCTTGCTTAATTCGAAAAAAAAAAAACAAAAAGAGAAAAATAATACATATCGGTCATGGGAGAAAAGGACTTAGGCCCCTGTCATGCCGACCTATTCTTCGAGAAAAGGTGGAAACACCCTTAGGAGTAGGAGAACAAGAAAAACAACAAGAGAAAAAAAAACAAACAAATCTGTTATGAGAGAAAAGGAAGCAATTCCCTGTCATTGCAGGCCTCGTTCCAAGAAAAGGTGGTAAACACCATTGGGCGAGAAGCTGGCTGTGGAAAAGGTGGCAACACCCAGCAGTCCAGAAAGTGGAATCATCACTTGAAATTTCCAGGATCCAATTCCGAAGCTGCCTCCCTTGGTACGCTGTGTCCCAGGTCTCTCTACAGAGCGTCTAACTGTCCTCTAGCAGACGACATGTTCCTATCCAACACAACGTTCGATTTGATGGCTACCTCCCTGGGTACGCCTCTTCAACAACTGATGACGCGATCTATCAACAGAGTGTGAAACGGAGGGTGGGCTGAGTGTGACTGGAGTTTCTTCAATCAATTATCGAGAGGTGAGATTGAGGGATGTTACGACACTTGGAGTTAGGTATGTTCCCGTTTTCCTATGCACCCACGGGATGGGTCTTTGCCATCAACACAAGATACGCCACCCTGTTCTGTACACTGCATTGTAAGGCTCCCTTGCCTTCCTCCTTGCACTTATGCCAGATGGGTTGGATGCACTAATGCACCATCAACTGTGCACCCTAGCATACTCCCTCTGCACCATCCCCTTGTCGATTCCTAAACGTGGGTATGAGATATGGGTTTCAATCCCTATTCCTCGAGTGATATTAGTCATGGGGCGAGTGACAGTTCTTTCATTTCATTTGAGTGCCTGTGAGTTGAGTGTCATATCCCTCATCATCGACGAATTTCCTGCGATCCCTTCAATCAGCTACCTCCCTGAGTGCTGCTGTGTGGTCCTTGCCATGACGGACGAGTGCCGAGAAGATGCCTTGATACCTCCAGCAGCCGACAACGACACAGGAAGTGCCATTGACAATCAACCGTGATCCTCAACAAAATGGGCCAAGTTTTTCTAACCCTACACGTTCTGTTTCTCAGTGACGATCATGTCTTAAGTGTGAGGACGTTAGTGGATGGTCTATGGTGTGGTCCTAGGTCCCTGTTGCTTGGTTCACCTTACCCGTTAAGGTTTTAAGTGTGGGGACACGTCCCTGGGTGTCTACATTGCATATCCCTCTGCATATGCCTCCACCTGCTAATGCCTTTATGCCATGACTTGCTTTTACCCTGATGGGGTCCCTTCCCACCCACCCGTTCCTTTTTCACCCACCCTTGGGACTGTTCCCTTGCAGTTTTCCTTAATTCTCTACTTTTGAGGTCCTACCATGTGCACGCACCCTACATTCACCAAAGTCCAAATCCAACCTTATAGCCCTATTCCTCCCTCTGAACTGACCATTTGTCCTTTTTACCTACCCCTGTTCCGGTGCACGGTTTTCGAGTTATTAATTTTTGAAGTATTTTGCGTAAATTAGCCGGTTTTCCATATGAACACACTTTTCTTGCTTCGGAACCGTGATCTGACATCATATCCCTGACAAGCACTTTTCCCTTAACATTTTTCCTTTTTACTCTATGTCATTTCGATGCACGGTTTGTCCAATAGCAATTTTCCGGTTTTTTAAGACTTTTTCGTGCGTCTTTTTGACATTTTTCCATGTGAACCTGCCTTGTTTGCATCAGAATTCCAATTTGATTTGCTAACCATGTCTCCTGTGCCTTCCCCCACCTTTTTCCTTTTTCCTCCACCCTCTTTCGCCCTCTGGATTTTTTATTATTAATTTTTAAATGTGTTTTCGGGCGTATTTTTGGTGTTTTTTGCATGTGAACCCCTCCTACTTCCACCGGAACTGCGGTTTAACATGACAACCTTGTGCCACCCCTTCCTACGGACATTTTTCCTTCTTCTTGCATGTCCTTCTGGTGAACGGTTGGTCCAATATTAATTTCCGATCCCATTTTCAAGTTTATTTTTTGAGTTTTTCCCATGTGAACGCGTCTTATCTCAGTCAGAACTATGTTTTGATATGATAGGATTGTCGGGCACGTCTTTCTGCACGTTTTTTCTTTTTCCTCCACCTCATTCTGATGCACGGATCTTTCGATATTAATTTTTAATTACATTTTTTGATCCATTTTTTGTGTTTTTTGCACGTAACCGCCCTTTACCCCCCCGGAACTCCCGTTGCACATTTTCCCTATCTTCCCCCCGCCGTCTTGCCCACTTTTTGTTTTTAAGTCGTTTTGTTTTGACGTCCGGATTGGGAGATATTAATTTTTCTTTATTTTTATGTATTTTTGCGCGCCCGTCCCGCGTGTGAAAGCGCCCGTTTTCGATTTTACGCATCTTAACGCGCCCCGGTCGTATCCGCGTGCCTCGTCCCCACATCCGGGCGCCTTTTCACTCCCGTCACGGCAAATTTTTTTACCCGTACGCCTCCTTTTTGGGCATCCTGCCCACTAACCCCTACCCCACCCCCTTGGCCACCCCTGCCCATGTGCCCCCCCGCCCATTCTCCCCCATGGGCCCCTGCCCATCTTCCCACCCTTCCCTACCCCGACCCCTTCCCTCCTCTAACTACCTCTCCCTCTCCCTCTCCCTTCCCTGCGTCGTCCTCCCCTCCCCTCCATCTTCTCATTTTCCTACTTGTTCCCTCCTCTCCCTCCATCTCCACCTCCTCTCCTTCCCCTTCTGCTTCTACCCTCCCGTCCTCCTCCCTCTCCACCCTCTTCTCCTTCCTCTCCTCTTCCCCTCCTTCCCCTCCACCTTCTCCCTTCCTCTCTCTTGCCGCCTCTGCAGCGCCTCGGACCTGCCTCTGCTGCAGCAGCCTGCGCCATTTCCTCGCCGTTTGCGCCCGCGCCGCCCTTGCTCTTCGTGAGGACGCCGTCGCAGTGCCTTCGCCAGCCCCGCAGCCGCTCCGCAGTGCAGCCTTCGCCCGACGTCGCCCCCTGCAGCGCCTCTACTTTGTATGACTCCCCGCCCGCGCCAGCCCCGCAGCCCCTGTCCTCTGCACCGCCTTCGCTCGGCGTCGCCCCCTGTGACACCTCGTCCCGCCTCGTCCTCTCGATGTCCGCCGCCGGCCACCTGACGCAGATGCGTCTACCCGCCCTTCCGGCCGCCTGCGCGCCACGACACCCCATCGCCCTCGCCTCGTTGACCTCCTCCCGCCCTGTCCGCCCTGCCACGTGCCCCCAGTTCAAACCCATTCCCCCCCACCCCAACCAAGCCCCCCATCACACACTCCCCCCCCCCCCCCCCAGCCCCACACAAACCCCAATTCACCCCCAGCTAACACACCCACCCCCCCACCCCCACACAAACCCCCATTCCCCCTAGCTAACACACTCCCCCCCCACCCCCACACAAACCCCCATTCCCCCCCAGCTAACACACCCACCCCCCCACCCCCACACAAACCCCCATTCACCCCCAGCTACACACCCACCTCCCCACCCCCAACCTAGCCCCTGTTCACACCCCCAGCACACACACACACTTACCCCCCCTTCTAAACCCTCATTCCCCCCATTACCCTCGTGTTCCCCCCCACTAACATGCACCCCCTATAAGTCCCCTGTCCCACGCTGCAGCCTCGCTGCTCGGCTGCACCACCGCGATTCCCTCCATCAACCCCCGTCCCACCCGTCGACACCCTCGTGGCATCGACCCACGCGTCGGTCTGTACGAGCGCGTGGGAGCTTGCGGTTGATCGTGTGATTGATGGTGCGCGGGTGCGGGACTTTGTTTGTTGGTTACTGACATGCAGCCTATTTTTGGGTATTTTCCCAGATTTTTAATTCAAACACCCGAAACCTTTAAAACACTAACCAAAAAAAAAAAAAAAAAAAAAAAAAAAAAAAACTTTAAAATTCTGAAAAAAATTCAGAAAAATCTAGAAAAATTCCTATTATTTCTGCAACCCATAGCCATATTTTTCCAAACCTGTAAATTTCAGAAAAAAACATTTCTGCCCATTTTACAATTATAAAATCTTTTAAAAATACCCAATCAATTTGAAAAAATTCATTAAAAATGCTTAAACATTCCAAATTAATTTTCGAAAAATTCCTAACCCTTCCATTAACATTTTTCCTTATTTTTGGCATATTTTTCTAAGCTGTCATAATAGTTCATTTCACACCTAAATTCCTTGAAAATAAATAATAATAATAATAATAATAATTTTTCATCCAAACACAAACAAACAAACAAATAATAATATAAAAAATGAAAAAATTATGAACCCTCAACACCACCATGGCACGCGCATTCACGCTAAACACACCATTTTTTTAAATAAAAATAAACCCGCCGTTCACTTCGCACGCGCTAAGTGCGCTAAAGAGACACTTTAATATTTTTAATTAAAATGAACCAGCTGTCACAAAAGCACGCGCTGGCAAAAAAACGCTCCACATCACCTTAATTTGTAATAAATGAACTTGCATTTAGAGACCCAGTCTGGATATCGAAGTCCGGTATTCGAATTAACGCACCGCTTTCACCTAATAATTGGTAATTAAATTTATAAGAAGGAACCGCCGTTTTCTTGCTAAGGTTTATCACTTAATAAAATTCACCCATTCTTAATAATTTATTAAAATGAACATTTCATTAAATTACTTCCTCCTCACTGCACTTAATTCCCCTTTTTAATAAACCCGTTTCGTGGGATGGGTATGCGCAGTCTTTGGAGTTATTTCCATGGTCAAACACTGGTTTATCAACGATGTGGTCTTGATGTGTGTAGGTCGTGGTGATGTTTTGGTTTAGTGTCTTTGTTACGGTTAAGGGTATGGTGTGTAGTTTTTTCTTTATTGCCTGATACAGGGATTTGGGTGTTTGTATGATGCATAGCATGAAGCTTTCGGTCGCATATGTCTAAAGGTCATGTCGAATTTTTTCTAGGCTGTGGTTTGCTTGGGGTTAGTTGGTCGAGTCATGTTTTATTGTTTTGGTTGTTCTCTTATCCTTCGTTCTAATGAAGAGATTTTAAAGCTGTTACAAAAGCAGACAAGGGAAATGCTGGATGTTAAGAAGGTGATAAACTCTTCAGGAGTTTCCTTTTCCATGATCACACTGATCCTGTGTGGAAGATGGTCTGTCAGTTTCTCCAGGATAGGTTTATGCCTGCCAAAACGCCATCCCAGTACTTTTCCAAAGAGCTTTTCACAGCTTCAAGGATGGTCTTGAAAGAAGTCGCTATTGATTGGAGCACTTACCTCCTCACTAAAATGGATCAACATTTCATCAAAGTCACCAGAGGTAAGGTTACCAATGTCACCTATGGATCGTACTTGTCTGCCTTCTTGACCTACTCAGGTTTACCAAAGAGTGTGCCTCCATCTTCTCCATCAGATCCAGTACCTCCTCCTCCATCTTCAGATGAGTTAGAACCCATTGACATAGAGGATGATGATTCTCCGCCTCCCCTGGTCATACAGCGCAAACGCTTGAAGCGGGTAGCGGATAAAGCTCCTTCAGTTCTTCCTTCAGTGCCCATTCCTGCTACCTCTGGCAGTGATCTCCTTGGGTATCTCACTTGTAATAACCTGTTCAGAGCACATCGAGAAGGTTCGTTGGACATATCAGTTCCCTCACTGAATAGTCTAGTCTCGGGAGATGCAATTCCTTTCCTTTGTAAAGACATTCAGAGTTCCATTGAATTGTCAGTGACAGCCTGTGTTCAACAGCTGTA
Organism: Lygodium microphyllum; assembly: GCF_053477565.2. Classification (NCBI taxonomy): domain Eukaryota; kingdom Viridiplantae; phylum Streptophyta; class Polypodiopsida; order Schizaeales; family Lygodiaceae; genus Lygodium; species Lygodium microphyllum. The sequence continues at coordinate 138,152,996 of NC_141155.1, forward strand.
CGCTTCCTTTTATGAAGAACTCATGCAGTCTAAGGACCAGTTGCATAAGGAAACATCCGAGTTAGCCTCTGCTAAGGATACCCTAGCAGATTTGTTTAAGCAGATGGAGCAACAAACCCAACTGGTTGCAACCCAACGAGATGAGATATCTTCTTTGAAGATTCAATTAACAGAGGCTCAATCAGAGGTTTCTAGCCTTTCAGAGGAGAAGGAGAGGATGTCCAGAGAAGCGCAGGAGTTCCAAACTCTTTTAGATGCCAAACTTTCAGCCTTACAGACTGCTAATGACACAGTGGAATCACAAGCTTCCCAAATCAAGCAGTTGCAAGATCAACTGGCAAAGTCACGGTCTGTTCCTCCAAGCCCTAATGTTCCCTTGATCCCTTCTCTCTCACAGCAGGACTTGGCTGCTCTTCAGAGACAGGCTACCTTGTGTCCTCTATTCCAAGATAAAGTGGAAAGATTGCAATCCAGAATGGATTTGTTATGGTCTACATTTGAGCAGTTTCAGGAATATGTTCCACCAGACCATCCTTTCTTTGTCCATTACCACTTACAGAAGTTGGCCTTCTACATGAAGCTTTCCACGATGGATTTACCTCTTCCAGAGGATGGATGGAGTGGGGCTTGGTCTGCTGAGTTGCTGACAGAGGTGGTAAGGATGGTGTTTGAAGATTCTGTCATGACAGATACCATGTTGATGTCATACATGTATCTACGAGGAGACTTGTTGATTTCAGATGAGGTGGATATGGCATGGTATGTGGGAGACGTGGTTCTACAAGCTGTTTTGTATGTCAACTATTTGGAGTTGCGCATAGCTGACATGTTCCAGAGTTACTCCTCCAAAGTGGCTAATTGTCCTGATAATTCCTGGCATACCATGATTGATTCTGTGGTCCTGAATCAAAGACAGAACACATCCCTTACTTATGCCCAGAGTACTAATCAACTGAGGGTGGATCTCTTAGCTTATCTTTCAAAACATAATCCGTTTGATTCTACCTTCTTTGATGCCTATCATAGAAGATCTCTCTTAGGACCTTCTGTTCCTACCCTCTTGTATTACCAACAAATGGCTCACTGATATCATATATATTTTTCCCTTTGTCAGTCTAATTCCACAACCATTTTACCCCTTCTTTTCCAACCTTCATCTTTTCCTCAAATTCCCATTTTTACATACTGCTCCTTTATTGAGGATAGAGTATTTTCCCCTTCTCCACCATGTCCTTCTCCATCCATTCATGTACCTTCCACCTTTCCTATTTATCAGTTAACACCCTTCTTAAGTGATTCGATACAAATTTCTACCACTCCTTCTTTAAATCATTCTTCCTTTTATGATTTTGCCTACCCCTTACTTCGTCCAATTTTCCTTATTCCACTTCCCTCTCCTAACACTTCTATATCTCAACCACCTCAGTTGGTTAGTGACTATGACGGGTTTGATCATCAGATTTCTAGAAGAAGGGGATGTAGCTCGAATGATTCCCTTACAGGACCTCAGATAAATTGGCCAGTAATTCCAGGAGAATGGACAGCTACCAGTCAAGCTTACCAGAACTATATTCATTTTGCTCAGCAGTATTCACAGTCTGTAGATCCCTCAGTGAGATTAATTGCTCACTTTGCTTGGTACTTGGCGTATATGCATAGGCACTCTCATAATGATTCCAAGCCTATTCCAAAGTTGTGCATGAATGTCAATGTCAGCATTGATTCCCAACAGTTGGATATATTGTATTTTCATGCCCTTTGTTTGCCTAGCAGATACCTGGTCCTGTTGGAAAGGATGTGCTGCCTTCAGTTTTTTCAAAATCCTCCCAAAACATTTGTAGATGAATCCTTGTCTATGGATCATTTTCGAAATCATCAATCTTTCAAGAGGGATCATCTTCATTGATACCTTTTTCAATGTATGGTGGATGCTTTTTAATGAAAATCTCTCTTTTTGGAGGAGTCATTCAGATGGTTGTGTTGTGTGTAGTGTTTGTGTTGTGAGTTACTTTATGTAAAAAGAACATATTGGATTGGATTTCGTGCGAGCTACATTTTGAAGAATTGTGGTGATGGGGTCGTGGTTGGAGAGTTGAAGATGATGCTGATGAAGACGAAGCAGAAAACTCTTATATCCTTTACAAGTTTGTTGTGATTTCTAGTTTGATAAGCAGTGTTAATGTATAAAGGGTTTTCATTTCGTTGTATTTTTATCTCAAATACAAGTTATAAGTTGGGGTCCTGGTTGGCTGGATTGTTTTTGAAGTGATATTGAAGATCAAAGTTGAGCTTTTACAAGAACTTGTATTCCCTTTTTCCTGGGTCGCAAGGACGCTTCCTTATTAAGTGTGGGGATATGTTGAGTGTTGAAATGACTTGTTTTTTGGCTGATTTTTGTTGTTTTTGAGAGCTGAATGGTTGATTTTATGAGATGATTGATTGGTTTGGAAGTGGTTTGAGAGTGTTTTGGATGATATTGATTGTGTTTTGGAAGTTCATGATGTTTATCAGTGGTTCTGTGATGTTTTGATAGGTTCTGATTGGTTCTGTATACCTTTTGTATAGCTTCTATTTTGTTCTGTTTTGTTCTGATTGTCTTCTGTAAGGAGGGATGGAGTATTGATTGATGAAGATTGAGATCTTGTGAAAGCTTATTGAATAGTTTTTGAGAGTTTGGAATGGTTTGAGTATGAGTTATGAGGTTTTGATGACCTTCTGTAACCTTCTGTAGGTCTTCTGTAGAGCATCTGTCTCTGTTTTGTTCTGTACTGTAGCTGTTCTGGTACTGTACTGTGATTGTTTTGTATGCTTCTGTATGTGTTCTGTTGGATGAGAGTGTAGCTTGGGAAAGTTTTCTAGCCTTGGAAAGAGGTGAATAGAAGTGCAAAGGAGCTAAAAGAAGTGAAAGAAGTAGCTGATGAAGACTCAAGTGAAGACTGGAGTGAAGTGATAGTAGTGAGCTAAGAAAAGACACTGTAGTGGCTCTGGTGACTCTTCATATCAGACATACCTCTTGGGAGGGGTATCCATGACCTAAGAAGGATTATTGAGAGTGATTGTAAGAGATTGTAGTAAGGAGATGATGTATTATTGATAGAGAGAGAGAGAGAGTCAGAGATAGCTAATTCTACTGAACAGAGTGATTGTATGTGAGAGACTGAGAGAGAAGACTATGAAGATATTGAAGATGAATACTATGTGATGTATTTCCATTCAAAGATGGTGTATTCCTTTGCTTTCTTTGTTATATTGATGGATTTTGTGAAGATATTGAAGAATATGGTTGATTCTATCAAATCCGTGGGAGATCTACATGATGCTGCATGAAGATTTGTTGTGCCTGGTGTTCTTTTCTTCATTGTGATCATATGAAACCTAATAAACAAGCTTGTTGATGTTACAAGATAGATTTTCTTACAAGAGAATTCCCTTTTCCTTGGTGTTCCTCTTGGGGCTCCAATGTGCCTCTACTGCTACCTTGAAATTATCTGATGTTGAGAGTGCTCTTCTGCAAGAAGAGGTTAACCGTAAGAATTTGGATGCCTCTCGTGTGTCGCATGCTATGACAGTTAGAGACAGGAATGATGGATATGGAAAGCATGGTAGTGGCAGTGGTCATGGATGGGATTCTCAAAAATCTTGGTCCAAGTCTCGTGGAAAGTCATGTAGCAAATCCCGTGGCAGGAATGCAGATGTTACTTATCACCATTGTGGGAAAAAGGGCCATATTAGGCCACAATGCCATGAATTATGCAATGAAAGGCACAAAGATAAGGGGAAAGACAAAGTGCAGGATAAGTCTTCTGATCGCAGCATAGTGCCTGTAAAGTCCAGTGTTAAAATTAAAGAGATCAATGTTATGCAACTTGAGGATGTTGATGATGATGATTATATCCTTGCAGCTTCTTCTAGTGCTTCGCAAATTACAGAGATACAGTCTATGTATGCACAGTGTTGGCTCTTGGACTCAGGTGCATCCTTTCATGTGACACCTTACCGAGAGTAGTTTCATTCATACCGTACTGTTTCGGGTACTATGCGCTTGGGTGATGACAGCTCTCTCGATATTGTGGGCATTGGTGATGTTAGGCTGTAGTTTCCTTCTGGCAGCAGTTTTGTTATGCAGGATGTACGTCATGTACCTGCTTTGACACACAGTCTCATGTCACCTGGACAGCTTGATGATGCAGGTTATCATGTATCTTTTGGAGACTCTGCATGGAAGATCACTCGTGGTAGACTTGTGATTGGGAGAGGTGCCAAGGTTGGCAGTCTCTACCCCTTGATTGTATTAGCTTCTTCCCTTGATCATGTTTTGTCTGTGGGTTCTATCCCACATGTATCTCTTTGGCATGCCCATTTGGGCCAATATGTCTTTGAAGGAAATGAAAATGCTTTCTGGTTTGAAGTACTTACCGCCCCTTGATTATGCATGTTTTGATTCATGTGAGCATTGTCTTTATAGCTGGCAGACTAGGTCTATGCATAAGAAGTCTGGTAGGCCACGCATGAGTGAGCCCTTGGCATTGGTACATTCGGATGTCTGTGGGCCCATGCCTTGTCAGTTTATGGGTAGTGCAAAGTATTTTGTTACATTCATAGATGATTTTTCACAGAAATTTTGGGCTTATCCCATTAAGCTGAAATCCGATATCTTGGCTGTATTTCAGAGATGGCTTGCATTGGTTGAGAACCAATCTTGGCATAGGCTAAAATGCCTAAGGATAAATAATGGGGGTGAGTATGTCTCATGTGCTTTTGAGCAGTTATGTGATGAGAGGGGTATTAAGTGTCAGTTGACCACCCCCTACACCCCCCCTAGAATGGTTTGGCTGAACAGATGAATAGAACCATCCAAGAGCATGTAAGTAGTATACTTAGCCATGCAGGCCTACCACAGAGCTTTTGGGCTGAGGCAGTTAATACAACTGTGCATGTCATAAATAGATCACCTTCTAGTGGTTTGGATTTCTAGGTTGCAGAGGAGGTATGGACTGGAAAACCCCCCTCTTATGCGCATCTCCGTGTCTTTGGATGTGAGGCATTTTGCCATGTGTCCAAGGACAAGAGAAGTCAGCTGGATCCCAAGAGTGTCAAATGCATTTTCCTTGGTTATGGGGATGCAGGTGAGATGGGTTACCGTCTCTGGGATCCGCAGGCAGAGAAAGTCGTCCGCAGTCATGATGTAGTCTTCCATGAAGACAAGATGCATAGGCAGCCTGAGAGAGTTGTTGAGATTCGCAGGGTCATATTTCAGGAGGAGCCGAGAGCTTCCACACAGCCAGTTGGACAGCCTACAGCTGCAGTAGATGCTCATGGTCAGGGCATTGGACACAGGCACTTGGGCAGGCAGCAGAGATGGTCTACTAGAGACAGATGTCCACCAGATCGATTTAAGCCCTCGATGCATTATGTCTTGGTTACAGATGTAGGAGAGCCTTTCACTTATAATGAGGCTATGTGCAGGGGTGACAGTCACTCCTGGGAGAGGGCTATGCAGTCTGAGATAGACTTCCTTCATAAGAATGACACTTGGGATTTGGTTTCCTTGCCTACGGGCAAGAAGGCTTTGCCATGCAAGTGGGTGTACAAGCTAAAAAGTACCCCTGGACACCCCAAACCGGCATACAAGGCTAGATTGGTAGCAAAGGGTTTTAAGCAGGAGCATGGTGTGGAATTTGATGAGGTCTTTTCTCCTATGGTTAAGATGACCACCGTACGCTTAGTCTTGGCTTTGGTTGCTCAGCTTGACTTGGATTTATACCAGATGGATGTCAAGACGGCTTTCTTATATGGGGACTTGCATGACAAGATTTATATGGAACAGCCTAAGGGCTTTGCAGAACCTAGCAGGGAGCACCTAGTGTGCAAATTGAAGAAAAGTATTTATGGCTTGAAATAGGCACCTAGGGAGTGGTATCATAAGTTTGATGCCTTTATGTAGTCACAGGGCTACAGTCGAAGTGCTATGGATTCGTGTCTTTACACGAAGAAAGCTCGTGATGGTTCTTTATTGATTTTGGTACTCTATGTGGATGATATGTTGATAGCAGGGAAAGCTCATGATGAGCTAGATGCTCTTAAGGCTCAGCTCAAGAAGAGCTTTGAGATGAAAGATCTGGGACAGGCCACTCACATACTTGGTATGTGCATTACACATGACAGGCATCAGGGACTCCTCTACTTGTCACAGAGGGAGTACATTCATAAAGTCCTTGAGCACTTCCACATGCAAGACATAAAGCCTATTGGTTGTCCATTGCCTTCTTATGTGAAGGTATCACAGGCTGATTGTCCACAGACAGAAGAGCAGAAGGTCGAGATGGCCAAGATTCCCTATGCATCTGCAGTGGGAAGTATTATGTATGCCATGATAGCCACTCGTCCAGATATTGCCTTTGCAGTTGGTGTTGTGGCATGCTATATGGCTACACCTGGCAAGAAGCATTGGGATGCTGTGAAGGGTATCATGAGGTACCTGAAGGGCACAGCAGATATGTGCATATGTTATGGTAGCCAAGATAAAGGAGTCATGGGGTACACTGACTCTGATTATGCAGGACATCCAGATAATAGGAAGTCCACTTCCGGCTATGTATTCACCTATGCTGGAGGTGCTGTTTCTTGGATGTCTAGGGTGCAGAAATGCACGACCCTTTCTACTACAGAGGCCGAGTATGTTGCAGCCACTGAGGCTTGCAAGGAGGCCATTTGGTTGGGTCATTTAATTGCTGACCTTGGTATTGATGCTATCCCTACACTCCATTCGGATTCTATGAGTGCTATTTAGTTAGACAAGAATTTGGTCTTCCACGGGAAGACGAAACACATTGAGGTGAGGTATCACTTCATACATGGGGTCCTTGAGGACAAGTCTGGTGATCTTGTCAAGATCTCGACTGACCAGAATCCTGCAGATCTGCTCATGAAAAGTCTCTCTACAGAGTGCTTTGCCTTCCTCACGAGGTTGATGGGTATGGGATGAGATGACGTCTTTCCTCATCCTATTGTATATGTGTACATGTTGTACTGTCTTTTTTCTTTTTCTTTTCACTCCTCATTGGGGCATATTCGCCTTTAAGTGGGAGGTTGTTGGGGGTAAAGGTGCCTCTGCCTAGCCGCCCGTGTATTACTACACTAAAAATCACCGCCACTGCACACTGCAGGTGGCGGGCGCCCGTCACCGTCACTTTATTCTTTATTCTTTTAGTTACAATTTGAATAAAGGAAGGCCCGGTCACACATTGTGACTGTTGGAGTTTCCATTTCTAGTCTCTCCCTTTCTTGCTCTTGCTCTCCCACCATAGCTCTCGAGTCCAACCTTTGATCCATCGCTCCCTTTCACGTACGGTCAACCTTACCTAGCGAATAGGCCGCAACAATTGTTCAGAAGGGGAGTGCCATTGGTCCTTCCCTTGCCAAATGATGTTAAGCCACCTATTCCTAGAATAGATATAAATCCTACTGGAATACCCAAACCACCTGGCCCCTATGTGACACATCTGTTGAGGGATGCTCCAATCCACTATATAGAAGAGCCAAATGAGGAAGAGCCTTACATATACCCTAACGTCTTGCACGATGATGAGGGCAACATAGTCCTTATGGACTATCAACCAGTACTGGTGATGGAGTTAGGTAGGGGATGAGGTAGAGGCCTAGGAGAACAGACCCAAGATCCAATCATGTGTTGGACTTGCCGTCACCTGGGACACATCTCATCACGTTGTCCTAAAAGGGAACAACAAAATAGAGACAAGGCTGACCTAAGGTGTCTTGAGTGTGGAATCAGTCATCTCTTTGTTGACTATCCAAAGCGAAAGCCATCCTCAAATTCGGCTAACGTGCCATCCATCCCATTGGGGTCATCGAGAAGGTGAAGGAGTAAAGGAGGCTTAGGAACACCTAAAAGATGCGGAGGCCATCTTAGAGGACAATGTTGAGGATCTCTCCAGCATCAGCACGCCACTCTCACCCCCTCCATCAAAACCGAGAGATGCGACTGTGCCACAAGAAGTACTGCTTAGGAAAAGCCTTAACTCTATGGGCCACTAACCTAGTGAGGGCCACTGGCCAGGACAATTCGGAATAGGAGAAAGACAAGCAGCCAACAACCTCCTTACCACTCTAGTGACCACCCCGGTGATGTTAAGCCTGAGATATCTGCTTAGGCAGCATCCGATCCTATGGCAGGACTTGAAGCACAGGGTTGAAGGGTCGCAAGAGAAAGCTACTGCAAGCCTACAAGAACATGATGCAAAGACGCAAATACCAACTTTGACATTGCACTCCATGCCTAAATCCCTGCATGGTAATGCTTTTTGGAAAGGCACCGAGATGCATGCAATCTTACCGGTCTTAGCCCTAGGCAACACAACAAGGAAAGGGATTGTAGACACAGGAGTGGGAGTTAGTGTACTGAGCCATGTAGTGCTCCAGACTTGGGGCAACCCACCTGTCAAGACTGCTAGGTTCAATGTCACATTAGCTAACAGAATGAAAGTGAAGCCATGGTAGGAAACCTTTGCAAAAGACCCAACCTTGTCACTCTCCAAGTGCCAACCATAGGAGGGAGCTCCAGGGGGTTAGAGTTTTTGAGCAGCATGCTAGCAGGAAATCCAGCAGCAAATTTCAAGCCACTCCAAGATCTCTTAAATGAACCAACGTGGCAATGGACTAGGGTGCATGACCTAAATTTTATGTATAATTAGGCCCTAGTCCCCGATCATACACAGGAGACATACCAAGACCTAGGAGACGACAAGCAGTTAGAGAAAGATGCTTCTGATGACGAATACAAGGATTGTTGTTTCTTCAGTTGACAAGAGTGAGGATGAGATAGATACTATAGAATACAAACACTGAAGGACGAGTGATAGAACATATACGGGCAGACTCCAGGCCACAAAGAAAGAACACTTTTAGGATAGAGAAAAGGGTCACGTGCGTGGATTGTGAACGCACTTGGTTGGGATGTATAAGAGCCATAGATCTTGAGCAAGCATGCCTAACCCAACTAGGTAACATGCCAGTGCTTAGAATAGAGTCACCCTTTGAGTTGCGACCACCGGGGGAGACTACCTCGTCCAGCAAAGATGGGAAGTTTGATTCCGAGTCAGAAGTGAGTTCAGAGAGTGACCTAGAAATACAGAGGCATCCCAAGACTAGACGTACCAAGGGGGACCTACCCGTCCACTTGAGGCACAAACACTTGAAAGAAGAAAGGGCAGAACAGTCTAAGGACGTAAGAGTGGATGAACAACAAAAAACACATGACCTCCCTAAGAGATCTACAAAGTTTAAGGGGGGTGATAGGGTAGTGATCCTACTGGGTGCCAAATGTCAAGGGCAAACAAGTGAACCCATCGAGGGACCTGCCAAGGTCAAGGAGGTGAACCTAGCTCGGGAAGGGAAGACACCCCGACCTGTCTTTATTGCCGATGACTTGACTGAGGAAGAGGAGACAAGTTTTGTTGTCCTCTTATGAGAGTATATAGACGTGTTCTCTTGGTCCTTAGAAGAATTCAAGGGGATAGATCCAAGTGTAGTGACTCATAATATACCCATGACGCTAGATGCAACACCGGCCAAGCAGGGATCGTACTCTATGAATCCAAAAGATGCACATGTAGTCAAGGAAGAGATCGACAAACTAATGAGAGTGGGATTCATCTATGAAATTGAGCACACAGACTGGGTATCACCCATAATCATTGTAATGAAGAAAAACGTAAAGATTAGGGTGTGCATCAATTACAAGAAGGGAATGCTGCCACTAAAAGGGACAACTACCCATTACTGTACACCGAGCACATGCTTGAGAGAGTGGTGGGCAAAGAGGCCTATGGTTTTCTAGATAGCTTCTTTGGATACAATCACATGCGGGTGCATCCTGACGATAGGCATAAGACTACATTCGCCATTGAGTGAGGTGTCTTTGCCTACATAGTCATGCCCTTCTGGTTGACTAGCGCTCTAGCCACCTTTCAATGCCTTATGTACACTATATTTAAAGACATGCTCATGAAAGAGTTAGAAGTCTTTGTAGATGACTTGTGTGTTCACTTGACTTGGAGAGAACACTTAAACCAGTCTTTGAATGGTGTCGCCTATATCGCCTCTCCTTGAATCCCTTAAAGTGCCAGTTTTGGGTAAAGCACGGATGCATCCTAGGGCATGTGGTGTCAAAAAATGGCATTGCCACACAGACTTTTCGAAAGTCAGGGTCATTGTTGATCTTTCACCCCTAACCAATTATAAGGGAGTGCAATGCTTCTTAGGCCATACGGGGTATTATCAATGGTTTGTGTTGAATTTTGCATTGATTGCTAGACCTTTGTATAAACTATTGATTATATTTGAATGGACTGACGAATGCCAACATGCATATGAGGAACTAAAAAAAGCTATGACCACAACATCAATTCAACGAGCCCCAGATTGGACCGTTACCTTCCACGTGCATATTGATGCTTCGAAATTTGCTGTGGGGACATTGTTGTGCCAAACTAGCAAACACAATCTCGACTACCCATCACCAGTGAGCTTTGCTAGTAGACAACTCACTAAGACCAAGATGAACTAATCGATGATAGAAAGAGAAGGTCTGGCCATGGTATTTGCCGTGAAGAAATTTTGGCATTATTTGTTGATAGATGATTTTTGATGCTGGAAAGTGCTTAAAAATAGCCAAAAATTATGAATTTTAGGGGAAAAATAGACTTCGTTGAAGACGGCGGTGGCAATCAGTACAATTTTAAGCGACAATGCCCAAAAAAGGCTTAGAAGGCCCACTTGACGACAGTTGATGAATTTTCATAATTATTTGGTGTATCAGATGAGACCCTGGGAGATGCCCGCAGTGAAGGACTTCAAGATGGAAGCCCAAGATTTTTCAAACTTCGAAATGTACACCAGATGTGGGAGATAGGATGCTCGAGAGGCCAAGTTCAAAGACGAAGTGTGAATGGGACTTGCCAAGAGCCAAAAGGCATGACCTTTGGGGGCTCCCAAAAAAAAAACAAATTTGAGAGGGGGGGACTGTTTTTTTCGGTGTGCAGCAGGGAAGAAGGCGCCATCATTTTTGTGGAAGAAATGAGATATGGGGGCTTAAAGCAACCCCCCAACTGATCTTGGGCCTGTTCTACTCTTGATCTTCACCCTCCATCGCTCCAGTTCGCTCCTCAAATGGCTGCTCAATTGTGGAGATCATATTTCAATCTTTCTCTCTCCTCCCTCTCTCTCCTGCAAGGGGCAGTTCTTGCGTGTGAAGAAGAATGAAGCCCGATTGATGAATGCTCATCTGGCATGGTACCGGATTGCTTCCAAATCGAAGGTGGGTTGAAGATGGTAGTGAGGAGATGGGGAAAGGGAACATCTTACAGACTATAAACGCGAAGTGATTAGTGTTTAGGATAGTGTATCCCTCGAGAGACGATCCTGGTCTGCGAGGTCGTGAGGTGGGGTTGTCTATTGAGGGCATGAGGTCTAGCTAGTGCCTTAGCAAGTGCCAGCCCATTTTAGGTCCCATCAATGATGCATTTGCCGGAAGTCGCCAACAAGTGGTGGTTCTCAAATCTAGGGTTTCTAGGGACCAACTAGTTGGTTTATATCCATTGACAAGGATCGTCAAGTCAAAATACAAAAAAGTAGAACGTGCTGAGAGGGCTAGACAGTGGTTGGAGATCGTAAGTCATTATTCTCCTCAAAGGAGTAGCCCATTGCACATAAGAGCCAGTGGTTCTAGTAACTTGAATGTTACAAGTAGCTCTTTGAGTGCAAGTGGAAGTCCTAGTACTTCCCTACTTCTAGTTAATCAACCCACAACAAGTGGGGTTGTAGTTTTACCTACACAAACTCTTGTTGTCAATTCGATTGTAGCCATGGCGGCACAACCTATTGCAATTCTAGGAGGGACATTGGATTTGCCGGCATTAGGAGCATTGTTGCCCATTTTCCATGGGTTAGCAGAAGAAGATGAAGAACTCCACATTAAGGAGTTTCAAACACTCAAATTCAAGACGAAGGACACTTAATGATGTTCTTTAACATGACATTAAAAGGAAGAGCGGCAGTATGCTACCACGGTCTCAAAGCTGGAACCATAACTAGCATTGCCCAATTCTTTACGGCTTTCCATAGAGAGTTTGCCCCTGAGAAGGGTGGACAATATTGGTTGCGTGTCTTGAATGTAACACGCCAAGAACCAAATGAGAATGTCCAGGCCTATGCCAAGAAATTAAAGCAAGTTCTTCGTAAACTAAATACTTATATCCCCATTCCAGCGGTTGCCTAGTTACAATATTTCCTACATGGATTGGATTTTAATATCCAGGTGCAGCTGAGTAGTGTTGCTTTGGCCGACATTGACACTGCTATTACCTAAGCAAAAGGAGTAGAGTCGCGCTTGCAAGCGGCTTATGCAACAATGATAAATTGGAATGGTAATAACTTGGCCTTGACCAATGGGAGTCAAGGGGATTCCATGTCGAACGTGAATGGGAGAGGAGGGATCATGCCGAATTTGCCTATGTTACCAGTTTCTCCTAGCATGACTATGTCCATGACTAGTCAGGTAGCCTCACTAAATAGTGGGGGCCAAACAACCCTAGTAGGTCAAATGCCAATCCCTAATCAAGTGGTTAGGCCCATGGGACGACAAACTGATGATCGTAGCTACGAGTCGAGTGCCTCTAATGTCCTTGGTGAAGTTAAGGACATGATGAAGCACTACACCGATATGATCTTTAAACAATATCGACAAATAGCTGTGGATGTCAATTTCCTTAAGAAGCAACAAAATTTGATAGGGAGTCGACGCCTTGAAGAGTGTGGCCCCTCAAGATTCAGTTGTAAGTGGTGTGGTGGCTAACATTTCCCTAGGAATTGCTTGAATGCCAAATGTGATATTTGCGGAAAGTCTAGCCACTTAGCTGCTACCTATTGGAGTAAGATCAGTTCTCTTCAACAAGGAAGTAAACAACCTGGTCCAGTTAATCATCATGCACAAGGGAATAATCTCCAGCAAGATGAGGGACCAAGATAAATACTGCAACGAGGAAAGGTTGTTGTAGAGGAGTTGCCTCATGGCAGTGGAGTCAACCTTATTGAGGCTGTATGTGTCAATGATGCAGAAACTTCTAATCTACGAGCCATAACAAGAGGGCAAAAGATTAAAGAGGGTGATAAAGGAACTATAAAAACTGTCGAGGGAAACCCTAAGCATGAGGCTAAGGAAAAGCAAGTCTTGAATCCGGATATGGAAGGTGGACCTCTAAGGCGTGTTGACAATAAAGTAGATCCTGAGAAGGATAGAGAGGTGCCAAGAAAGAAGACAAAAGTAAAAAAAGAGGCACTAAAGCTGGCGGTCCAACGACCAAAGGAAAGAATGGTTTGGCGTGAGAAGAGAACTTTGGCTAACTACCATGACTTTGACCTAGCAAGTTCTCTTTGCGAAGTCAAACCAGATGTGAATTTACTGCAATTGATTAAAATTTCTCCAGGAGTATGCAAGGAATTCAAGAAAATCCTGCGTATTGGGTATATAGTAGAACCTTTGGGCATAGCTAGAGTGGGCAAAGATTGGTTCGATCATGTTGAAAAGCATTGCCCTAGGGTTCTAGTGTATGTGGAGGGAATATTAGTGGAGCACGCTATCATGGACACTGGATCCTCCGTCAATATCATAAGTTTAGACTTGATGGAGTGGCTAGGTCTTGAAATTCAAAAAGACAGCTTCGCACTTCTTAGGATGACGGATGATAGTCTAAGACAACCGGAAGGTTGCATCACTAAAGTCCACATTATTGTTGCAAGAGTGGAATGCTATCTGGACTTTAGGGTGACAAGGTTTGCAGGACGTGCTAGCTATCAAGTTTTGCTAGGAAGGCCCTAGATTTTAGGAATAGACTGTCAAGTCGATATACTCGCTGGTCGAGTGATTCTAGGTCAAGGTGCCCATCGTGTAATAGTGGATGCTTACCACCCCAAGTCTCCTCAGAGTGAGAGAGCTCCTTTATTTTCCATTGAATTAGAAACAATAGATAATCCATCTAATAGTGAAATGTCGTCGAGCGATGGATCTAAGGAAGGGTCCACTATAGAGGATATTTATCAGATAACCTTGAATGAGCTGATAGAGCCGCATGATTGAATAAGAGATGGGGATGTCATTGAGTTGGACCTTGGTACGCCTAATGATGCGCGGCCAATAAAATTTGGTTCTATGCTCAATTTGGAAGAGAGAGAGGACTACGTGTCCCTGATTCAGGAGTTCTGCGACATCTTTGCTTGGAGCTATGATGGACTTAGGGGTATTCCTCCCAGTCTAGATGTGCATACTATTCCTGTAAAGGAAGATACCCACTCTATACGTCATAAAGTAAGGCGTATGCCTCTTGAATTAAGGGAAGGGTTGTTCGAGGAACTACAAAAGTTGCGGAAAGCGGGTTTGATCTTCCCTGTTCAGCATACTAAATGGTGCTCACCAGTTGTGATCGTGAAGAAGAAGAACAATCAGATCCGGCTTTACGTAGATTTTAGAGAGTTGAATAAGCAAACTGTTAAAGATTACTACCCGTTGCCATTTATTGACCAAATTTCAGATCAACTAGCAGGTAGGAAAATCTATTCGTTTATGGACTACTTTGCAGGGTATAACCAAATGGTGATTGCTGAGCAAGGCAAGCTAAAAATGATGTTTATTACTGTCTTTGGTATCTTTGCGTACCATGTGATGGCATTTGGGTTATGTAATGCACTAGGTTCGTGGCAGAGAACAGTCGACAAGACCTTTGGTGGCATTTCCCTTGAGGAATTGAAAGTATTCATTGATGATTTGGGGGCAGCCACCATAAGGGATAGACAATTAATTATCTTATGGAAGTGTTTTGAGAGTTGCAGACAATTCTGCATAGCTCTCAACCCACGGAAGTGCGTCTTTGGAGTCTCTTATGGGCTCTTGTTAGGCCATGTGGTCAGTTCCATAGGGATTGTGACTGATCCTGAAAAGATCAAGGTTATAGTCACCATGAGTCCACCGTGTACTCCAAAGGAAGTGCATAATTTTCTATCATCGGTAGGGTATTATCGGAGGTTTATCAATGCCTTGGAAAAAAGAATGTTGCCAATGATGAACCTACTGTCCTTTAATTGTCATTTTTCATGGAGTGATGCTTGCAAAGTATCTTTTGACGATGTAAAGCAGGAGCTTGCCAAAGCACTTGTTTTAAAAGCACCAAAAAGGGGTGAAATGTTCTATATATTTTCAGCGGCAACTATGTATAGTATCAGACTGCTGTTTGGACTAAATTTGGGAGGAAAAGTGGTACCATCCGATAGCTTTTGCTAGTCAAAATTTGGGCATATCAGAAATTAACTACACCTATATGGAGAAGTTGTGCCTTGCGATGGTATTTGCGACCAAGAAGTTTAGGCACTACATTCTTTATGGGAGGGTGGTTTTTTATACGAAGGCGGAAGGGCTTCGATTGCTATTGAATAAGTTATAGCTGCTTGATCATTTAGCAAAGTGGTTAATCACTTTGTAGGAGTTTGATTATGAGATTAAGAGCAAGCTGCCAAAGCTTCAGGGCATTGTCGAGTGTCTTGTGGATTTCAGAGAGCCAAAAGAGGTCCTGGCTAAAGGAAGTGACATAGAAACATTGTTTAAGATTGATACTGCGCCTATTCCCTCTTGGTATGTTGCTATAACGCATTATCTTTCTACAGGAGAGACTGGAGCTACTTTATCAAAACCCGAGAAGAGGAAGATTAAACAACAGGCATTGAAATTTTCCTTGATTGTAGGGACATTATATCGGCAAGGTGTTGATGATATCTATCACCGATGTGTGATGCCTGATGAGGTTCCCTTCATTTTGGAAGAGTGCCATGACTCCGCTTGTGGAGGGCACTTTGCTAGGCAGTTGACAACACATAAGGCTTTACGAGTTGGTTATTGGTGGCCGTCCATCTTCTAGGATTCATTTAACTATGTTAAAAGATGTGATACATGTCAAAGACATGATAGCAGAGAGAATAGGAAGCATCCACTTACGCCTATTATGGCTATCCTTCCATTTGATAAGCGGGGCATCAATTTTGTGGGATCTATTACCCCATCATCTACTATTCAGAAAATATACATTATAGTAGCAATTGATTACTTTACAAAGTGGTTAGAAGCACGGGCGATGAGACAGGACAATGCAAAAGAGATTACTAGTTTCCTACTTGAGCAGATCATTTGTCATTTTGGTCCCCCAAAGGAAATAGTATCGGACTGTGGAACTCACTTTTTGAATAAGATCATTAGAAGCCTTACTGAAGCATGGAGTATTAAGCATAATAAGACGACCCCTTATAATCCGCAAGCCAATGGATAGGTTGAAAGTACCAATAAGCATCTTGTGGATATTCTATCCAAGATAGTCTCTGAAAAGAAATGGGACTAGGATACAAAATTATATGTGGCGGTTTGGGTGTATAATACGATGTTTAAACGAGCCAGTGGCCACACCCCATTCAAATTAGTTTATGGGGAGGAGTGTGTCTTGCCCTTAGAAATTGAGTTGCCGACCATAAGATTAGTGATAAATCATTCTTTGGGTTATGAAGATGCCTTATTTGAGTGGTTTACGACTATAGCCCACTTGGACGAGCTCAAATTGCACAGTTTGTTGCACCAGGAGGTAGCTAAACGTCGGATGAAGCGGTTGCATGATCTAAAGGCAAAAAAACATATCTTTAAAAAAGGACAATTAGTTTTGTATTACGATGCACGTAGGGAGCTATTTCCAGGAAAGCTGGAACCTAGATGGGATAGCCCTTACAAGATAGTTCGGATAGGTAAAAATAAGTCTACGGTTTTATTAGCTGATCTACAAGGAGTCAAATTTAAGAATAAGGTTAATCTTAATAAGATTAAACCTTATTATTTCTAAATATGCTAATGCGCTAAATGCATTGCAGGTCCATGCTAGGGCTGATTTGAGACCTGCAAGAGAGCTTAAACTGGTTGATGGGGCGGTTAATCCCTTATTTGGAGCATCCATATCTAGAGCAAAGATATCATCAGGGGAGACTTATTTGGTGGAGCAAGGGATACAAAGTGGTTGAGCAAGAAGATGGTATCTTTGTGTGGGAGATTAAAGTTTTCTGCCATCACTATTTACAAATCTTGACAAGCATCCCTGTTGAGTTTATTAAAGAAGGTGGGATGGATCCGTCAGTTCATCCTCTAAATATGTTGAATTTTGATTATCATAATTATGAGTAGGGGAGTTCCTGATGGTTGACCGTGTAAACCCATTGTGGACGTACATGTTATACTTTGATGGAGCGTCCAGGGGGCCTAATCAAAAAGGGAGTGTTGGAGTAGTTATCCGAGATCCCTGACATAGAGTTACAATGAAATTAGCTGCTTATCTCCGGGTGGGATTCACTAACAACATGGGGGAGTATAAAGCCCTGATTATGGGATTGAATATTGCTAAGAAAGGTCGCATTAGGTGGTTGTTAGTAAAAGGGGATTCCTAGCTGCTCTTAAATCAACTTAATGGGACATATACAGTCCGGAATCCTATCCTTCATATGTATCATTGAAATGCTATAACCCTACTTGATGAATTTGAGAGCATATCTCTTCAGCTCATTCCATGTCCTTGGAATGAGTGTACAGATTCATTAGCCAATTTTTCTTATGACGAGGACCTCTTTTTCAACAGTGGTCCTAGTCTGGATGTTGTTATTGATAATGAGACGGGACTTGGTCACTTGTGGGGAATGTTATTGGACCATGCATTATATGGCAAACGATGGTTGATATGGGTGATGAGAAGAGTAGCCGAGACCCATCTACCACTCTTATCTTGGACCCATAGGTTGATTCGACGACATGTTGTGCATACATCTCTTGTTGTATATGTAGGAGGAATGGGTCATAACTTGATGCATTTAGTTTAGGGCTGAGCGCCCTGTCTTTTCCCTTGGAGTGGAGCCTGTGTTTGTATATCTGTCTTCTTCCAAGGAGGGATCTATATGAGCAGGTTTGCTTGATTTCTTTAGGCCAAGAGGGCCAGTTTTTTTCAGGTTTTAATGAGCTATTTCTTTAGGCCAAGAGGGCTAGCTAGTTTGTAGTGAACCGTGCTATTTCTTTAGGCCAAGAGGGCCATTTGTCTGTTTGGTGCAGGTATAGTTAATGGTTTTTTGTTGTAGTGATTGTATTATACAGGTTGACGAATTTGCTGGAGGGAGCCTTTGCTGCAAAGGAGCTTCTTGTGGCCATTCCAGGTGGTTTCGTCCCTTTCTGAGTCTTTTCCCTTAAGCAATTAACGATATATGTACGTGTAAGGGTTACTTTCTTTTGTTTTTTGGGGACCGACAATCGAGGCATGAAGTCCCAGGTTTAGGCTCTGTATGTCTGGGGAAGGCCTGCGTAGTCATTGCCTCCTGCAAATGCATTGTCACGCATTGTAAGACCTGTTTTAGATGGGAATTCTAGTGACCCTATTCTGCTGACCTGCTAGGTGACCATTCTAGGAGTTCCTATTAGTTGTGAGACAGTTAGAGAAGCTACTCAAATAATGATGGAAAGAGACAAATCCCTAAATATCGAAAAGACAATATTTGAATATTAGAGGTGTGTAAAAAGGGGTTCTAACCCCTATAAAAAATAGAAATGGAAAGAAAGAAAAATCCTTGAGCTGTTGTTTATCGCTTGTGAAGGCTTAGTAGGTTCCTGGGACGAGTTAGACCCGGGGCCGATGCCTTGTCTTGTTAGGGATGGCTTCTAGCAGAAAAACAAAGAATAAAAGAAGGTTGGAGTGAAAATAAAAGTGAGCGTTAGAAAAGGATTAAGTGTCGCCTTGTGCGGGCTTGGTAGGTTCTTGGGTACCGAGACATGCCCTAAGGCTGATGCCTTGATCTCCTTGGGTCACTACACTCAGCTCCCTCCTTTTTACACGCCCGAGTATGGAACATAAGAAGCTAAAGACCCAATGTGCTAATGAAAATATTTGCTGATCAGGCTATAGGAGTCCTCACCTAGTAGGAGCTCCTAGTTGAGTTGTCCTTAGTTAGGTAGGTAGTTCAGACCACCATTGAGGCTGACCTCTTTGATAGATCTTTTTAGCTTGGTTGTGTTGGAGCACTTGGCTAGTGACTAGCTTTCAACTTTCTGTCAGATCATGCTAGATCCACTTGTCTTGGATTTCATGCCTTGGTTTTGATCAGGGGGTAGGGCAAGAGCTGTGTTGTGTTTTGTTGTGTATCTATTTTGTATCAGCTTGATGCTCTTTGTGGGTGTGTTTATGTGCAGATTTGTTCGTGGGATTCGACAGGCTGAGTCGCCCTATCCCGTGGTCTCCAATGACAGATGATTTTTGATGTTGAGAAGTGCTTAAAAATAGCCAAAAATTATGAATTTCAGGGAAAAAATAGACTTCATCGAAGGCGGCGGTGGCAATCAGTACGATTTTAAGCGGCAATGCCCAGAAAAGGCTTAAAAGACCCACTTGACAATAGTTGATGAATTTTCATCATTATTTGGTGTGTCAGATGAGACCCTGGGAGATGCCCGATAGTGGAGGACTTCAAGATGGATGCCCAAGATTTTTTAGACTTCGAAACGGACATCGGACGCGGGAGATAGGATGCTTGGGAGGCCAAGTTCAAAGACTAAGTGTAAATGGGACTTGCCAAGAGCCAAAAGGCATGACCTTTGGGGGCTCCCTTAAAAAAAAAAGAATTTGAGGGGGAGAACCATTTTTTCTGGTGTGAAGCAGGGAAGGCGCCATCATTTTTGGGGAAGAAATGAGATATGGGGACTGAAAGCAACCCCCCAATTGATATTGGGCCTATTCTACTCTTGATATTCGCCCTCCATCACTCCAGTCCGCTCCTCAAATGGCTGCCCAGTTGTGGAGATCAGATTTCAATTTTTATCTCTCCTCCCTCTCTCTCCTGCAAGGGCAGTTCTTGCATGTGAAGAAGAATGAAGCCTAGTTGATGAATGCTCATCCGGCATGGTACCGGATTGCTTCCAAATCGAAGGTGGGTTGAAGATGGTAGTGAGGAGATGGGGAAGGGGAACATTCGTTGGATTATAGACTATAAACACGAAGTGATTAGTTTTTAGGATAGTGCATCCCTCTAGAGATGCTCCTGGTCCGCGAGACCGTGAGGTGGGGTTGTCTGTTGAGGGCATGAGGTCCGGCTAGTGCCTTAGCCAGTGCCGGCCCATTTTAGGTCCCATCATTTGTTAGTCACTCCTTTCACCTTCTTTGCGGATCATCAAGCCTTGCTATATTTAGTAAACAAACCTTGTGCTATAGGCCGCATAGCTCGATGGCTCTTGCTTTTAGAATTTGACTTCTCCGTGGTTGTACGAAAAGGGAAACATCACTACATGGCTGACCACATGTCACGCATCCCCACGAGAGAGGCCATTGGACAAGGCATTGTAGATGATTTCCCAGACACGCACTTGTTTAGCTTGTCTACTAGTGAGAGAGATTTATTTCGAGCCGACTTGACACCATATTGGGCACACGACATAGTCCAAGTGCTTGAGCATGGACTACCTGAATGACCAATAGAGAAAGCCCAACTTAAATGGCTCATCCTCAAGATCCAACCCTATCAGTGATAGTAGGTCACCTCTATAGGCTAGGGCAAGACGGATTGTTGCACAGATGCATATGCGATTACGAGATGCACAAAGTGCTCTCAGAAGAATACAACGGAATTGCTGGAGGACACTTTAGCGGAGAAATAATAGCCCGTAAGGTGCTACAGTCTCAGTGTGGTGGCCCACACTTTTCCCGATGTGGCATGGTTCGTTAAGCAGTGTGACGAGTGTTAACAGACAAAGGTCTCGATTCGCAAGGATCAAATGGAGCTTACCCTGATAATTGCACAACCCTTTGAGAAGTGGGGAATTAACTTTGTAGGACCTATTAGTCCTGTGGCACAGTACTCTCAAGCCAAGTATATCATTTTAGCCACTGACTATGTAACGAAATGGGCAGAAGCAAGGGCTAAGAGAAAGAATGATGCAAGAATGATTGCAAAGTTCCTATGGGAGTAGGTGATCTCACGATTCGGCTACCCCATTGAACTAGTTAGCGACTAGGGCACACACTTTATTAATGAGAAAAACTATGACCACAGCATCGATTCTACGAGCCCCAGATTGGACCATTACCTTCCACGTGCATATTGATACTTTAAAATTTGCTGTGGGGGCATTGTTGTGCCAACCTAGCGAACAAAATCTTGACTACCTAGTGAGCTTTGCTAGCAGAAAACTCACTGAGACCGAGATGAACTACTAAATGATAGAAAGAGAAGGTCTTGCCATGGTATTTGTCGTGAAGAAATTTTGGCATTATTTGTTAGCCACTCCTTTCACCTTCTTTGTGGATCATCAAGCCTTGCTATATTTAGTAAACAAACCTTGTGCTACAGGCCACATAGCTCGATGGCTCCTTCTGCTTTTATAATTCGACTTCTTCATGGTTATATGAAAAGGGAAATAGCACTACATGGCCGACCACATGTCATGCATCCCCACAGGAGAGGCCACTGGACAAGGCATCGTAGATGATTTGCTAGTCACGCACTTGTTAAGCCTATCTACTAGTGAGAGAGATTTATTTTGTGAGCCGACTTGATGCTATATTGGGCAGACGACATAGTCCAAGTGCTTGAGCATGGACTAACTAAACGACCAATAGAGAAAGCTCAACTTAGATGGCTTATCCTCAAGATCCAACCCTATCAGTTGATAGCAGGTCACCTATATAGGCTAGGGCAAGACGGATTGTTGCGCAGATGCATATGCGAGTACGAGATGTACAAAGTGCTCTTAGAAGAATACAACGCAATTGTTGGAGGACACTTTAGTAGAGAAACAACAACCCGCGAGGTGCTATAGTCTCAACTGTGGTGGCCCACACTTTTCGCGATGTGACAAGATTCGTTAAGCACTGTGATGAGTGTCAATGGAAAAAGGTCTTGATTTGCAAGGATCAAATGGAGCTAACCTCGATAATTGCACGACAACCCTTTGAGAAGTGGGGAATTGACTTTGTAGGACTTATTAGTCTTATGGTGCAATACTCTCAAGCCAAGTATATCATTTTAGCCATCACTAAACTATCTAATGAAATGGGCAGAAGTAAGGGCCACGAGAAAGAATGATGCGAGAATGACTGCCAAGTTCCTATGGGAGTAGGTGATCTCACGGCTGCCCCATCAAACTAGTTAGCGACCACGGCACACACTTCATTAATAAAGTGATCACGCATTTTCTATCCACCTTTCTAATTATCCATTGAAAATCCTTGCCATACTACTCTTAGGAAAATGATCAGGCAAAATCCACATAAATGTCTTGACCAAGGTAGTCTCTGCTTCACACAGTGACTGGGATAACAAGTTGATGGTAGCCTTGTGGGCTTACTGCACAGCCCACAAAACGGTAGTAGGCTAGACACCTTTTAGGTTGACCTATGGAATTGAAGCAATTCTACCTATAGAGTTCTTCTTTCCTAGCCTAGGGATCGCACTTCATGAATGATGGAAAGGGAAGAAAGCATGGACGAAATGTCTAGTTGAACTCGAACACCTCTTGGAAACTCGCCTTCTAGCTACCCATGCACTCATATGCAAGAAAGCATGACACAAAAGCTGGTTTGACAAGCATGTCAAGCAGTGTGACTTTGAACAAGACGACTTAGTGCTCATGTACTCCGTTAAGGGGCATAAACAGAAAATGAAGTGAGAATTTGGAAGGTGAGGGCTTAGGATTATTCAAAGGTAGTCTCATCAAGAAGTATTATCCTCCCACTCATCCTTTGCATGAATCACCAATGTTAGAATTTCCGATGGGTAGCCACAATCACAGAGATTGATGATGAAGATGAGGAAACCATAGAACCTGCCTACTTGTGCATCACGGTCACCGCCAAGCAAACATGCACTGTCAATGCCTTGATCGATGAGGGAGCACACTTCAATGTCTTAACCCACGATCATTGGACCCATTTTGGCAAACCACAACTACATCCCACTACTGCCAAAATAAGCCCATATAGGGGTCGATCATACGCATTCCTAGGGAAATGCAGGGCCGCAGTTTCTATCGGGTCTAAGAGCATACCAATGACATTTTATGTATTGCCGAATAGTGAAAATGAAGGCACCTAATCGCTACTGGATCAAACCTTTAAAAATAAAGCTCACTGCAATGTCGATTATGAGTCGCAACGTATCCACTTAGCCATTGGCAATGTCCACATAGTGGCAGCTTTCAGCAAGGGCTGCGTGACTCCCACCAGACCTGCAACACCACTGGTAGACTCGCATTCAGCCAAGTCCAAGGAGGAGGGTTGTGATTTGTTACACCCTCCCAAGCCTCTATGCCAGCAACAACAACCTGTTGAAGCCAAGGTTGATTCCCATCAATCCCAGTTAAGGTGGGTACCTAAACGTCAGAGCCCGCCACCAAAAATTGGCCACACCTTCTCAAGGCTAACAACGCAACCTCAAAACCTAGGAGGCCAAAACAAAGCTACAGACAACGATGCGTGGTCAAGCCGCGATGGGTTCCTAAGACCCTATTATAGGCACAAGGTTATTATGAGGGTAGTGCCTGGATATGGATCCCTAAGTATAAAACAACTAAGAGCACTAATCAAATGCCACCCTCACACGTAACCATACCCAACCATACAACGTGTTAAGGCCTAACGTTGTAGAAGCCTCGAAACACCAAGCCCATTGACTCACAACTGATTATACCCATGAAGATTGATCAAGTCTACTAGCCCAAGTTTCAGCCTGCTACTACCAAACCAGTACCATGCAACTCAACCAAGACTTAGGATCCCGCATTTGCAAGTAGTAGTGCCCCATTCATAGTCCACTTATCCTAGCCTGTTGGGCAAGGGACCCAGCCATAATCTCAAGAACAACCAAGCTTGAAACTATTTGTTGCCAAACTCTCTAGTTCTGTCAAAACCTCAACCACTTGCAGGCCTTAGATCTAGCCGAAGACACAGGAATGATGTCATTGCTTGCCTCAGACACTTAAATGTCACATTCATTTTGCTGGCTCTGAGCTATGTCGGCTTGGACTTGGACCTATTGCAAGAGCCCTTTGTGATAGAAGTTCGTGCTTGGCTCATGTGAAAGTAAACACTCGACCCGTACACTAAATGCCCTGGGCTTGCTAGCCTTTAATCCTAGGAAGGATTCTCCCCAAATCCGAAAGGGGAGAGGATAAGGTGAGTGAGTCAAATCGGAACCAATCAAAATCATAAGGTGAGTGAGATAAGGTGAGTGAGTCAAATTGGAACTAATCAAAATCAAGCAAACCCATAAACACATAAGAAAATACACACCACTATGAAAACCTGAGTCGACATTTAAATGTAGGAAGGAAAGAAACACGTTAATTTATAATTGAGGAAAAATGTCACAAAAATGTTGAAATAAAGGGTGAAAATTCAGAAAGGAAAGTTTATGTTGGAGCTTAAATGTTTTCATTTAACAAACACGAAGCCTTTCTTTTCAGCAAATAACTCTTTCGAAAGCACTAATGGTATCAAGAATCGCGTGATGGGGGGAACTTGCTTGAGCTACTGCGCCAAACACACATTGTATACACAAGAGGAAGCTCACTCAAGAACACAAGAAGAGAGATGGAGGCCAAAACATTTCTTTTTGATTTTTTCTTCTTCTTCCACACACTGTACAATGTACACAAAGTATAAATAAGATACAACATAAAGGAAAATGGCCTTCTAAGTCAAACAGTGCATAACCGACTACACTAATTGACTAGCATTATATCTTTTCCAGCTGTAGGTAGGTGTAACAAACTAAATATAATAAGTAATAAGTCAATGGACATGTGAGTATCATAATGACCACCAATGTGCTAAGTGTAGACGTGTGGACCCATCTAGCCAGACGGTCCATCATCAATGTCTGCATGTGTTGAGCTTGTCATCTCAACACTCCCCCTCAAGCTCAACTCTATATCTGCAACTCCAAGTAAGCTTCAAAACTTTTGAAGCTTCTCTGCACCCAATGCCTTTGTGAAAATGTCAGCCATTTGATCCTATGTCCTGACATATACCAAGCCAATCTCTCTTGCAAGTACCTTCTCTCTCACAAAGTGGTAGTGCACCTCAATGTGTTTTATCCTAGCATGGAACATTGGATTCCTAGCTAATTGTATGTTGCTCATGTTGTCACAATGAATGACAACTGGACCATCTCCCTACACATCCAAATCACCTAATAACTTTTTCAGCCATACCACCTCACATGCTGCCATAGCAGCACCTCTATACTCAGCCTCCATACTCGATAAAGCAATTGTAGGTTGCTTTTTGCTGCTCCATGTAACTGCTGTACTACCAAGGGAAAACATGAATCCACTAGTAGATCTTCTGTCTGACATGCTACCAGCCCAATCTGCATCTGTGTATCCAAAGACCTGTACGTCCTTACTTGTCTCATAAAAAAGTCCATAATGTAAAGTGGACTTCACATATCTCAATATACATCTAACTGCAACCAAATGAGGCTTTCTAGGTATTTGCATAAACTTACTGACAAGGCCAACAACATAGCTCAAGTCTAGCCTTGTCATAGTCATGTAAATCAAACTCCCTACCATCCTCCTAAACATAGTAGGGTCTTCTATCTCATCCCCAACGTTAGCACTCAACTTCACATTTTGCTCCAATGGTACTGAAAGAGGCTTAATGCTATCATACCATACTTGGATAACATATCCAAGCCATACTGCCTTTGGGATAACCATATACCATCATCACATTTGATCACCTCAATACCAAGAAAGTATATAAGCTCACCCAAATCTTTCATCTCAAACTTCTTCTTCAAGAAGTCCTTAACTTCAGCAAGCCCATTGTCACTATCACTTGTAATAATCAGGTCATCCACATAGATGACTATTATGAACGACCTGCATCTCCCTTTCTCACATAAAGTGAGTGATCAACATCAAAAATACAAAATCCAATATTGACAAGATACTCTCCAATCTTGTTAGAACATGCTCTAGGTGCTTGCTTCAGCCCATAGAGCACCTTCTTTAACTTGCACACATATGTGAGATGCTCTAAATCCTCATAACCTACTGGCTGCTCCATATACACTTCTTCTTGCAATTCACCATGCAAGAAGGCATTCTTAACATCCATTTGCTGCAAAATCCAACCTTTGGCTACTGCCAAGGCAATCACACATCTAACAGTTGCTATCCTAGCAACTGGACTGAATGTCTCTTCATAATCTATGCCATATGTTTGAGCATAACCTTTTGCAACTAGCCTAGCCTTATACCTGCTAACAGAACCATCTGCATTATGCTTGACTTTTGCAACTAGCCTAGCCTTATACCTAGTAACAGAACCATCTGCATAACCTTTTGCAACTAGCCTAGCCTTATACATGCTAACAGAACCATCTACATTATGCTTGACTTTGCAAACCCACTTATAGCCAATAGCTTTCTTACGTTTAGGTAAGGGTACCAAATCCCAAGTCTTATTGGCTTCTAATGCATCCATCTCCTCATCCATTGGTTGCTGCATCCCAATGAGCATGACCAACAACATCCTCAAAACAAGTGGGTTCAACATCCTCAACTAGTTTCACCATATAACCATAATGGTGAGCTGCATAACCTTCAAAGCTAAATCTTTTAATAGGGTATCTGATCCTGGTAGATCTGCGTACCACCGGATCACTCAATGGAGCCTTTACATTACTATGAGCTCTCTGTACATCTGGTGTCCTAATTGAAGGAATACCAAGCTCATCATCCAAACTCTCTGAACTAGTAGAATCTCCATCGAATTCCAAATGACTGGTACATGCATCATTACCATCTAGTACTTTTTTCTTTCCTTTGTCCTTCCTTACAACACTTATAGATCCACCTAAAGATGTGGGGCTACTCCTTAGTCTCCCAGACCAAGGGCTCGCTATAGGTATAGTACCAGATGATGTTTCTGGTCCACTAAGACTCCATGGTTCTTCTTTTTCTTTCTGCACATAGCTGTCCTGATCATTATCATCATCTAATACATCACCATTAGTGCATACCAGCTACCCATCATCTCATCAAAGATAACATCCCTGCTCACTCTGAACTCACCTGTGATAGGGTTATAACAGTGATACCCTTTTTGCTCTAAAGAGTATCCAATAAGAATACATTTTTTTGCCTTTGGATCAAGCTTCTTCCATAGCTCATCTAGCACATGAACATATGCAACACATCCAAATACCTTCAAGTGTGATACATCAAGTTTCTTGCTAGTAAAGCATTCTTTAGGAGTCATCCCATGAACTAAAGTTGTAGGGGTTTTGTTCATAATATAGACAGCAGTATGGAAAACCTCAAACCAAAAATATTTAGGCATATTTTTTCAGCCATTAATGCCCATGCGAATTTTGCAATATGCCTATTTTTTCTTTCTACAACCCCTTTTGGTGTGGGGTATACCTGCAAGTAAATTGCTTCTTTATCCCATGAGTCCTCAGGAAGCCACTAAACTCATTAGAGAGGTACTCTCCCCCTCCATCTGATCTCAAGCACTTCGCTTTTAAGCATGTTTCTATTTCAACAACTGCCTAAAAGGATTTGAGGTCCTCAAACACATCACTCTTTTCCTTCATGAAGTATACCCAGAGCTTTCTTGAACAGTCATCAATAAATGTGACAAAGTATTTGCTGCCACCAAGAGATCCATTCTGTGTAGGCCCCCAAACATCTGTATGCACTACATCCAATATTTTTCTACTCACTTCTCTGTCATGCGAGAAGGGTTGCCTTGCTTGCTTACCAAATTGGCATGCTTCACAAACTTTATGCAATTCTGCAACTCTAAAAGAAGGCAACCTTGTAACCAATCCTCTGGACTGCATTAATTTTAGCCTTTGCACATTTTCATGTCCAATACGTTTATGTCATATTTCAATATCTACAACTACTCTTTTTTCTTTCACATACATAGTAGCATCCATTGCAGGAATTCCAGCATCTAAAATGAACATGCAGCCAACTCTACTTCCTTTTGCGACCAACCTGTACTTATCATTAAAGTCTTCTACAAAATAACCTTTTGCATTGAATCAGACCTGCAACCCCTACTCTACCATTTGGCCAATAGACACTAGATTCTTTGTGATTGATGGCACATGTAATACATCTGTCAGACTCTTTGTCTCTAGCCATCATGTAAGGACAAGGAAACCTTTCCAATGTGCAAAATTGGGTGGCATGAATCATCACCTATCTACATATAACCTGGATTTTGTAAGTTCTACATCTCTCCAAACCATTCAATATGACTAGATTTTGTAAGTCCTGCATCTCTCCAAACCATTCAATATGACTGGTCATATGATTAGATGCACTTGAATTGACATACCATACATCATCATGTGTCCCCTTTCCTGTAACTGCATTCATCATATCCTGGATAACAAATAGACGCTCATTTTTGTCTTCATTCTGTCATGAAGACGATGTATAGTTTTGTTGTTGCAATTTACCACTGCAAATATCATCCTTCTTAGCATAACAGTTGGTTGCAATATGACCTATTTTGTCACAATAATGGCAAACAATAGCAGAACTTCCAGAACCTCTATTCTACCATCCACCTCTTCCTCTAGAGCTCCCCCTACCTCTAAAGTTTCCTCGGCCTCTTGAAACCTGCATTTCACCAAATTGATGATTGAACCTGTTTTGCTGGTTATCGCCAGCATGTCCCATACCATGGCCTCTCGAAGAGGATCTACCATGTCCCCTTTCTAAACTTGAGTAAAATGCTTGGACCTGTTCACCATTTCTTTCAGACGAATCACCATGCATATTAATCTCTTCGGTAATCAAGAGAGAGATTAGCTCATCAAAATGTGGAAATGGCTTCCGTACATATACTAAAGTGACAAATGATTTCCATGCCTTCTCATTGTTAAGGCCACTCAAAGTGGATGAAACCAAATCATCATCATCAAGCATTGCATCAATTGCTGCTTAAGCATCTGCAATGCTCCTCACCTTCAACACATACTCATTGATAGTCATTTTCCCTTTCTTCAAGGCATTCAACTCTTGCTTGAGTTGAATCTTTTGTGCCTTTGTATTTGATGAAAACATGTTCTCAAAAATTTCCAAGATGCATGTGAAGTTTTTGCATTCTTGATTTGTCCCAACATTGTATTATCAATGACTGCAGATAACCAATACATCACCTTTTTGTCTTTCGCATTCCATTCTTTCCATAATTCATTTGCAGTCGGAGGGATACCCAGCTCTAGCTCCTTGTCTTCACCTGAAACAAACTCATAAAAGCCCTTTCCAATGAGGAAGTTCATCACATGAAACTTCAATGGAGGGTAGTTTTTCTTGTCGAGCTTCTCAATAATGGGATTTCCACTATTCTCTGCCATGATCATAAACATGGATACAACATGGTAAGGTAGTCTTCTGCAATCTTTCACAACACGTGCACAGCAACACATCAAGCAACCTTTTTCACTGATTGCTCAATAGTACATGTAATCTGCAACTTGTTTGTAGATAAAGCTTATGTTTTCTTCTTGCAAACACCTCAAAAATTACAGATTCAAAATCTGTAACCTGTGTACCCACTTTTGGTCAATACAACGGAAATCACAATGTACGCTGAAACTGCTATCCGCAACCTTGCAACTCTAAAATGGGGTCTGAAACGGCCTTGGATGAGGGATTTTTTCCAAAATATACAATTCTTTGCTCGCACACAAATCTCACAAGCAATATGATATTTTCACTCTATCCTGCTTCCGGTGCCTCCACAGGCACCATCCAAGAGAGAGAGTGGAAGAATGGGAGAGCTTCTTACTCGTTGCTTGCTTGCTTGAACCTTGCTTCTTCTCCTTCACTTCAGCCTTCAAAATCAGCCTCTCTTAGTGGTGCGCCTCTGATACCATGTCAAGAATTGCATGGTGGGAGACTTGCTTGAGTTGCTGCACCAAACACATAGTGTATACACAAGAGGAAGCTCACTCACTCAAGAACACAAGAAGAGAGATGGAGGCCAAAATGTTTTCTTGCTGATTTTTTCTTCTTCTTCCACACACTATACAATATACACAAAATATAAATAAGATACAACATAAAGGAAAGTGGCCTTCTAAGTCAAATAGTGCATAACCGACTACACTAATTGACTAACGCTATATCTTTGCTAGTTGTAGGTAGATGTAACACACTAAATATAATAAGTGATAAGTCAATGGCCATGTGAGTATCATAATGACCACCGACGTGCTGAGTGTAGACGTGCAGACCCATCTAGCTAGGTGATTCATCATCAATGTCCGCACATGTTGAGCTTGTCATCTCAACAAAGACTATAGACCAAGCAGCCAAAGCACTAGTTCTGGGCAGTAGATAGGCAGGTGGAGAATCTCCAGCCTCTAAAAATACAGAGAGGAAGAAACCTTCCTCGAAAGCCTCCTTTATCGAGTATG
Source organism: Lygodium microphyllum (assembly GCF_053477565.2). Lineage (NCBI taxonomy): Eukaryota > Viridiplantae > Streptophyta > Polypodiopsida > Schizaeales > Lygodiaceae > Lygodium > Lygodium microphyllum. The sequence continues at coordinate 138,183,569 of NC_141155.1, forward strand.
GAAGTGTGCCGACGGCCATCATCTAGGAGGTTGTTAAAGAAGCCCAACAAGGAAATGAAGGAGCGGATGAGACTCCAGATAGGTCGCCGACCCACCAAGGGAAAGAGCCATCGAGGGACATGATGGAAACTGAAACAAAGAAGGAGGATCAATCTAGAAGGAAAAAAACAAAGAAGCCCACTAAAAAGACAGCTCAAAAGAAGAAACAAAATGAGGGCAGGAAGAAGGAAAAAGAAGATCTAGAGAGATCCAAAAGGGAATCCCTAAGAGAGGTTGCAGAGAGGAAGAAGATGGAGAAGGAAGAAGCTGAAAAGATGGCAGCAGAATCAAGGAAAATAGAGGAAGAGAGAGAAAGAAGAGCTATGGAAAAGGAGGCAGAGTTGAGGAGAAAGGAGGAGGAAGACATGGCAGAAGCAACTCGCCCGATCCATAGAACAACAAAGCTGACTCAATGGCCTAGGGGCTTTAAGTCAACAAACTATGATGACTATGTTATTGAATTGCTCTCTCAGTTAGAGAAGGCAAGGGAGGAAATAAAGATAGCAGTGGCCAAGTTGGAAGCAGAAAAGGAGTCAGTGGCAGCCTTCTAGCTTGAAAAGACGAGGCAAATGGCGATGCAACAAAAGGAAATCCTTGATCTGAATAGGGAACTAAAGGCCAAAGATGAAAAGGAGCAAAGCTAGCAACAATAGCTCATAGATGAAAATCAAGAGCTAGTGAAAATGCAAAGAGAATATAAAATTCTAATCATGCAACATGAGGATTTGGCAGCAAAAATAAGTTGGATCAAACAAGGCATGAAAGAGTTTGCTGCAAGGGAAGAAGGAAGGAAGTAAGAAGAGGAACAACACCACAGAGAAATGGAAACCATGACCAAAAAGCTGAGTCTTGAAAGAGAGGTGCAGGAGAGAATGAGCAAGGAATTGGAAGACTAGGAGTAGAGACTCATGGCCTTGGTACAAAGACAAGGAGAAGATATGGAGGAAATGAAAAAGAGAGCCAAAGAGTGGGTAGGCCAAAATGAACAAAGAGTGAAGACCTTGGCGCGTCACCTAGTTCTTGTGGGAAAAGAGAAAGTCATTGCAGAAATCAGAGCAGATGTAGCCCAAGTGGGTTTCAATACTCAACAACGAGTCTTCCTGAATACCTTGATGGTTGCCACTCACACGGAGGAAGGGGAGTCCCTGGAGGTGGTAAAGAAGAAGCTGAGCATACCATGCAGAGCCCTACGAGCAGGGCCAAAAATGCCTCCCCAACCCATTGTAGTTGGGCTGAGCCTTGATGAGCAACGTAGGTACCTGTTGTTGGCCAGCCTAAACCCCCAGGATATTGATGCTCTAGGGTTTTTAGAGGAGGTACAACAAGAAGATTGCCCAGGAAGTGAAGCTAAACTGCAGTTTGACATGGGCAGGTTCAAAGAAGAATTGATCCCACAACCCCCTTCACCCCATTCTGAAGAACAGTGGGGCAGCCAATAGACACATCCGTGGAAAGAAAAAACACCCTAAGGGAGAAGAGAAGGAAAATGGTGGAAGAAGCCAGACAAAGATTAAGGGCTAATCCTATGGCACAGCCATATGTACCCCTTCTACCATGCCCAAATGACCTGCCAAACCAATTTCCATGTGGAGCTCGTAGTCTGAGAGAGACAAGAAAAAGAGAAAAAACCTTTCAACTTCAGATTTCTCATCCCCAATGCCCTGCGTAGAGTCCTTTCCCCTAAAATAGTGGACGAGGTGATCGGCGTCGGAAGTCAGCTAAGCCAACAATGGCTGGAAGAAAGAGAGAAGAATCCCACCCTCTGGGGCACCAAGAATATGGAGTACTGGCAAAATATAGTTTTTGAAGTGCCTCAGTCTGTGCCTAGATATGAGTGCCAGCCACTATGGTGAAGACGCATCTGCGAGACGACAATGTGTTCTCATGGATGACTTTTTGTAATACCCTCCCTTTTGAGAGAAACAATCCTACCTTCATGGCGTATCCTCGTAGGATAGGAGTAGACTCTGATGCAAATACCCTTGGCTGGTACAACTTCCCCGTCATATATAACCCTCGTACTACCACCTTAGCCCAAGCCCTCACTTTCACCTCTGACAACCTATGTCGAGATTGTGGGAGAGAAGGAAGGAGTCTCACTTGTAGCTTTCTTGCTTGCACAATGGGGGAATACACACAGAGGTGGAGGCTGAAAATAGTTTTCCTCTTCTTAGTTGTGTAAGCCAAAAAGAACTCAAGTACAAAGAAATAGAAGAACCCTATATATGGGTCTCAAAACAAACTCAACTAACTAAGGTGGCATACTAACCGAGCCACGAACTAGAGTAGATAAGGATAGTTGTCATCTAGCTATTATTCATGGGCGGTGTACCAACCGCATCTGCAACTGACAAGTTGGTGACATAAATGCACAACGGTCACCTTGGCATATCATGAGTGGAGCTCGATATCTCAACACTCCCCCTTGAGCTCAATCCCAATTCCTGCACACCAAGCATGTCTCTGAACTTGCGCAGCTTCTCTGTGCCCAATGCCTTCGTGAATATGTCAGCTACCTGATCCTCTGTGCTGACATAAACTAGATTAATAAGACCTAGTAAAACCCTCTCCCGCACATAGTGATAATGCACCTCAATGTGCTTTGTTCTAGCATGATAGACTGGGTTATTTGCCAAGTGTATACGACTCATGTTGTCACAGTAAATGACAACTGGCCCATCTGTAGATTGTTGCATATCATAAAGTAGCTTATGCAACCAAGCTACCTCACATGCAGCCATTGCTGCACCCCTGTACTCAGCCTCTGTGCTCCACAAGGCAACTGTAGGTTGTTTCTTGCTGCTCCAAGTGATTGCAGCACTCCCAAAAGAGAACACATATCCACTGGTAGATCGTCTATCAGAAATGCTACCAGCCCAATCAGCATCAGTGTATCCATGCAACTGTATCTGAACCCCAGTCACATAAAATAGTCCATACTGTAATGTGGACTTCACATACCTGAGTATGCGTCTGGCCGCATCCAAATGCGGTTTCCTTGGAGCCTGCATAAACTGACTTACCAATCCAACAGCATAGCTCAAATCTGGCCTGGTAATAGTCATATAAATCAAGCTTCCTACTATGCGTCTGTACATAGTAGGGTCTTCCAGAAGCTCACCTACATCTGCGCTTAGCTTCACATTCTGCTCCAAAGGAACTGAAATAGGCTTATAGCCTGTCATCCCATATTTGGATAGCATGTCCAATCCATACTGCCTTTGCAAGAGCTGTATCCCACTTGGTGATCTAATCACCTCAATGCCCAAGAAATAACGCAGCTCTCCCAAATCCTTCATCTCAAACTTTTGCTTCAATAGCATTTTCACATGAAGGATATCTTCATCACTGTCACCTGTCATAATCAAATCATCAACATAAATGACAAGTAGCATAATACCTTTCTCTGTTTTTCTCACATAAAGTGAGAAATCTTCCTTGGAAATCTGAAAGCCAATAGTGACAAGATACTGTCCTATCTTGTCAGACCATGCTCTAGGTGCTTGCTTCAAGCCATACAATGCTTTCTTCAACCTACAAACAAACTCAGGATAAACAACATGCACATAACCTGGTGGCTGCTCCATATAGACCTCTTCTTGCAAATCACCATGCAAGAAGGCATTCTTTACATCCATCTGATGCAAAGACCATCCCTTTGATGCAGCCATAGCAATGACTGCTCTTACGATTGCCATCCTTGCAACCGGACTGAATGTTTCTTCATAGTCAATGCCATATGTTTGTGCATACCCCTTGACTACTAATCTTGCCTTGTATCTGTTCACAGAACCATCTGCATTGTGCTTCACCTTATAAACCCACTTATAGCCAATTGCATTCTTACCTTTAGGCAAAGGTACCAATTCCCATGTAGCATTTGCTTCCAAGGCATCCATTTCTTCATCCATGGCTTTCTCCCATTTTTATTTTCCCATGGCTTGCTCAAAAGAAGTGGGTTCTGGTTTGTGTATCACTTTGACCATATATGCATAGTGAATGGCTGTAAATCCATCATATTTCAGCCTATCCACAGGATACCTAACTCTGGTAGAACTGCGCAAAGTAGGTTCACTTCCTGGTGCTCTCAAAATATCCCTGGTCTTCCTTACTCCAGGTGTAACAATAGAAGGAATTCCCAATTCATCATCAATGCTCTGTTCTGAGCCACTGGATTCACCATCCACATAAGAGTGACCTGCATTCACATCAAACATGGGCTGATCTACCTTCCCTTTTACTTTTCGTGATACCTGCATACCACTATCTGCATTGCTTTGAGAAGATTCTCCTGATCTCAATCTGCCTGTTCATGGCAAAGAATGTGAATCACTGCTAGAGGACGCTCCAGGTCCACTAATATTTTGTGACTGCTGCTGTGAATTCTGTGCAGCATTACCATTTTGTGCATCTACATCATCAATCACATTTACTGGTTTATACCAGCTACTCATCTAATAAAAAAAAACATCTCTGCTCACTGTAAACTTATGAGTAGAAGGGTTATAGCATCTATACCCTTTTTGCTGCAGAGAGTAACCAATAAAGATGCACTTCTCAGCTTTTGGATCCAACTTGGATCTCAACTCATCTGGCACATGTACATAGGCAATGCAACCAAAAATTTTCAAATGAGAAATATCTAGTTTCCTACTAGTATACCTCTCCTCTGGAGTCATCCCATGTATTGCTGCAGTGGGAGTCCTGTTCATTATGTAGACTGCTGTAGCAACTGCCTCAGCCCAATAAAAATCTGGCAGGTCTTTTTCATTGAGCATGGCACGAGATACCTCTCCAATATGCCTATTTTTTCTTTCTGCAATTCCATTTTGCTGTGGGGTATGACTGCATGAATATTGCTGCTTTATGCCATGCTCCTGCAAGAACCTTGCAAACTCATTTGAAAGGTACTCTCCCCCTCCATTTGACCTTAGGCATTTTATTTGCAGGCTTGTTTCTTTTTCAACCACAGCTTTAAGAGTTTTGAAATGCCCAAAAACTTCACTTTTATTTTTCATAAAATACACCCAAACTTTTTTGCTATAGTCATCAATAAAAGTGACAAAATAATGACAGCCTCCAAGAGATGTAGCTTTAGTAGTCCACACATCAGAGTGGATTAATTCCAATGGCTTCTTACTCTCTTGACATGTCTAGGAAATGGTTTCCTTGCCTGTTTTCCAAATTGGCAGGCTTCACATACCTTATGCATTTCTGCAACCTTGAATTTAGGCAATCCTACAACAATATTTTGGGCCTGCATTGATTTAAGTCGCTGTACATTAACATGACCAATGCGTTTATGCCAGATATCAATATCTGCAACTACACCAGTCCCATGTGCAAACATTGCTGCACTCAATTCAGACATGTCTGCATCCAATGTAAACATTCTGCCCTTCTTATTTCCTTTTGCTATCAAGCGACCTTTATTTTTCATATCCTCAACAAAGCATCCATGAGGATTAAATCTGACATGCAAGCCCTGTTCAACCATTTGACCAACAGAAACTAGATTCTTGGTGATATTCGGGACATGAAATACATCGGATAGGTATTTCTTTTTCCCATCTTGCATAGACAAAGGAATTTTTCCAATCTGCACAATAGGATGTGCAGTATCATCACCAGTCTCCACAAATCCTGGTTTTTCCATTTTCCTTGCATCTTCCATCCATTCTGCATGACCTGTCATGTGGTTTGATGCACCTGAGTCAACATACCATACATCGTTGCTTTCTTCTGCACTTGTCACATAATTGTTCATGTGTTGCACCATAAACAAATGCTCATTTCTGTCATCACCCTGTCTACTAGAAGATGCATAATTCCCTTGTTGCAATTTACCATTCATGATGTCATTCTGCTTTTTATAGCAGTCCTTAGCCATATGACCCATTTTACCATAGTAGTAGCATTCAACATTGCTGTTTGCATTTTGGCCTCTTTGCCATCCACCACGACCTCTTTGGCTCCCCCTGCCTCTAGAGTTGCCACGTCCTCCTCCATAGGACTGGTTTTCTTGAGTTTGCTGCATATTTTGATTTCTACCACGGCCTCCAGATCGGCCTCCTCTACCTCTGCCTCTACCTCTTCCAGCATTTGAGTAGAAGACAACTTCTTTTGAAGTTCCTCCTGAAGAAGATGCACCACCATTTCTCTGCTCCTCAGAAATTAGAAGAGCAATCAACTCCTCAAAATCAGAAAATCTTTCACGGACGGAAATGGATGTTCGGAACTGTGCATAATCCTTTCCTAGACCATTCAAGGTCACAGAAACTAAATCATCATCTTCCACTGGCGACCCAATGGAAGCAAGTGCATCTGCAATCTTCTTCACCTTCATGTGGTAGTCATTAATGCTCATATTTTCTCTTTGCACATTATGCAACTCTTGCTTGAGCTGCATTTTCCTGGCTTGCGTATTCGTGCTATACATTTTTGACAAAGTATCCCATGCCTCCTTTGGCGTACTTGCATCTTGAATATGCACAATCATAGAGTTTGAAATGCTAATAGACAACCAGTACATAACTTTCCTGGCTCTCTCATGCCATGCTTTAAATGCCTGTATTTGCTGTTGATTGGGAACATCAGGAAGAACTGGTTCTTCATTTCCTGCAACAAATTCCCAATATCCTTTTCCCATAAGGAAATTCGTCATTCTAAACTTCCATGCTTGGAAGTTGTTCTTGTCAAGCTTTTCAGTGACAATTTGTGAAAGAGAATCAGATGCCATTATAGAACATTGCAAAAAATTATGTCACTGCAAAAAACACAGCTTAACCCTCACAAGGGCAAATTTGCAAAACTGGCGAAAGTGGTATTTGACCACATAGTCACTTCCTAGTGACGATTTTGCATCAATAGGCAACAAGGATGATTCTGTAACTCCCAATGTCTCTGCGCACAGGCATACGATGCAATTTCTACAGTAACTTTTCATCAACCTGTAGAACAATGGCTGCACAGCATAAAACTGGGCCTTTTCCTGAGTGCGTGCAGAAAACTTCCGCCTCCAAAACAGGCCCCGAAATGGCCTCAAATAAAAAAAACAAGGTCACCGAAGGCTAAAGCCCTTTCCCGCAGCATATACTGCCCTCTTGCTTCACCGCGAAGGGCGTCTCAACCTGAGACAATGCACTCTTGCAATTTCTGGCTGTGCTACTTGCAGAGATCTGCTCCCAAAAGAGAAAATGAAAGCAACACTGCTCCTCTTACCAGAACACCGCGAGCTTGGCTTGCTTTCTTGAGCTCCTTACCACGAACAAGGCTTTGATACTATGTCGAGATTGTGGGAGAGAAGGAAGGAGTCTCACTTGTAGCTTTCTTGCTTGCACAATGGGGGAATACATACAGAGGTGGAGGTTGAAAATAGTTTTCCTCTTCTTAGTTGTGTAAGCCAAAAAGAACTCAAGTACAAAGAAATAGAAGAACCCTATATATGGGTCTTAAACCAAACTCAACTAACTAAGGTGGCATACTAACTGAGCCATGAACTAGAGTAGATAAGGATAGTTGTCATCTAGCCATTATTCATGGGCGGTGTACCAACCGCATCTGCAACTGACAAGTCGGTGACATAAATGCACAACGGTCACCCTGGCATATCACGAGTGGAGCTCGATATCTCAACAACCTAGATGCCACCATGACCCGGTTTATTGCTGAATTCTCCTCCTCTGTCCTGATTCGGCCTTTATTACCACATGCAACTATCTTAGCTATTAAAATTCTTACTTAGCCAAGACCCCACCCCAGCAGAACGTGGTCTCTCCCCACTCTTTTTTGACCCTAACGCCATTGATAGTTGCGCGATGACCCAACTAATGATGCAAGATAGCCTTCTACCTTCCTTCTGCCTTGCTATTCTTGAGGATATGAGTGACAGCTAATTCACTCATTGTAACCACCCATTTCTCTCCACCATCTCTCTCTAGGTCCAGTTGAACCTTAAGGGTTTCATGTAGAACTGTAAATTTTTGAGTCACTCCATTAAATCCCCCTCACCATCACCTTCTGTTGACGAGAACTAGTAATTAGCTATTGTCCAAATACTGTACGTTAGCAAGGTTAAAATAAAAAAGAAAGAAAAAGAAAAGAAAAGCAAACACTAATAATGAAAGGAGCTCGTGACATGTCCAAATGCAATTCGTGGCACATAGCTCACAGTCACTGCACCTAGGGGTCCTTAAGTTAGGCACGTCTGGTGGCCTCGGTCGGCTGGTTCCATTCCTAACCCCTAACCCTTTTTGCCTCCCCACTTCATGCTCAAGGCACCCCAAGAATAGGACATACCTAAGGAGATAACACTCACCTATGATTAGACCTTCCAACCTAAGCTACACACATCGCACCTCCCTTTGCATGAACAAGGTCCTCAAGTGTGGGACATTACCCAGGCTTTCCCTAGGGTTAGATCCAACTCCTTGTTCCGCCAACACGAGCAAAGAGCACCGCATGATGAGGTAGACGCTCCCCTTAGGTCAAGTAATTTCTCCTTCCAAGTACAACAGGATGCTGCAACCACCAACTTTGGAGGCCCCCATCATCCACTCGACACACCTTGGGTTCTCCATCCAACTCATTACCAAAGTTTCCCAATCAAACGAGTCCACATGTGGCCCTATCTCCCCTCCACCAGCCACTAGCCCAAACCCCACCCTTCAACAACAAAAACCTCGAAGCGCCATAGGACTAGAACCTATCTTGGAGGGGAGTAATGTTAACCTCAGTTCGAGATGGCAAATGTTAACCTCAGTTCAAGATGGCAGAAATATAAAGCAAAAAGCAAAAAAAGAACAGAAAAAGAGCAAAGGCACAGATGTGGCCCCTAAAACCTAACTTGAGGCAAAAGTGTAATTTTAAATAGAAGGCATCTCAAAAGACTCTAAAAACTCTTGTAAAAGAGCTCCAGGCTCCCCCTTATGCCATTTGTAAAAGAATAGATGGGTATAGGCTTAAGGCATGAGGCAAGAAAAGGGAAATAGGAAAAAGGACATTGCCACAAAGGCCAATCATGTAAAAAGGGATTCTTTGGTTTGTGGGTAACAAGAGACCTCTGTCCTTGTCTTCTCTTGTCTATGTGTGTGTGTGTGATATAGAGAGAGAGGGAGATTGAGAGGGTGAGGGAGTGAGCATGTGGGAGTGAGGATCAAGAGGGTGAAGCTCTTCACCATTCCCCCTTCTCTTCTTCTCTTCTCTTCTCTTTTCTCACTCACGTGCGACTATGGTGAATGGAGCTTGAAGGAGGAGGCTCAAGGATGCTTGAGCTAGAATCTAGGATTGTGGAGCTACCGATGTGTGAGAAGGAGGAGGCAACTCATTTTGGCATCGAGGTAAGCTCACTGCATTTATGGGTTTGGAGGCGCATTAGCTAGGTGAGAGGTAGCCATTAGAGCTCGCTTGGAACGCTCGAAACAATAAGCAATCCTTGGGTCTTGGCGGTTGAGCGAGAGCTCCCACATATTTTATTACTGATATGTATGGGATACTCCATTTGTTGGAGTTTGGGGAAAGGGCTGTTGGACTATATGTTAGCTACAAACGCATAATTAAGTCTATCTAGTGTACATCGGTGTCTTATAGACTCTCTTGGCCTGTGAGGCCATGTGGTGGGGTTGTGTATTGTGTGCATGAGGTCATAGCTAGTACCAGCCCATTTTAGGTCTCGTCATAGTGCAATCTCCATAAATATGTAGAGAAGGTTTGACCACGACAGGTACATAGAGTTCCTAAGAACTTTCGACACAAGAAAAAACACTGGCACAGAGACCATCAAGAAGGATGACTTGCCCAAAACGATAGAGGTTATGCTTAGCCCTAAAATAATAGAGAAGGATTTAGGTTTGGCCAACACATAGGGAAAGAGACCAAAGAGGGATGTGTATGGCATGCTGAAGATGTTGAAGAAAAAGGTGCACACCAATGATGGGATCGGTCTAGCAGATACCCCTGACCCTGCCATCCAGTTGCAAGCAAAGATGGTGCATGCCCTGTTCTCTAATCACCGATACAATACCCTCATGGATCAAATCCTAGTGCGAATGCTTGAAAGTATTGCAGTAGGGGCCCTAGATGAAGTAAATCTAAATGCCTGCATCTACAAAACGATTGAATCATTAGCCAAGGCATTGTCATCAACTCAAAGACCTGCAAGAGATAAGTCATCAGCCACCACAGACCAAAAAATGCATTTGAAAGCATCCATGATAGGGTTCGGAGGGGTTCTGATGGCCATTATCCCCAAGAAGCGGTGGGAGAGATGGGAATGAAAGAAGTAGGGGAGACTCCGTAGAGATCTGCTATCCAAGAACAACGCCTCTCCTCAGTCCCAAAAAGTCCATCAATGTCTCCAAAAGCGAGAAATGTGGGAGACAAAGAAGAGAGCGATAGAAAAAGAAGGAAGAGTGAGGTGCAAGAAAGAAGGGAGCTCAACTCCAAGCACAATAGTTAACAGGAGGGGTCAAGTGAAAGGACCGTTTTAGTGAGAAAGGCCGAGAGGGTTTTGTCCAATTGAGCCAAGGAAAGTAGAAGAAAATCATGCTTAAAATCCCAAGAAAGAAGAAGGAAACCACAATAGGATAGGACAAAGCCCAAGAAACCAAATCTAGAAAATATCCAAAGAAAGCTAGGGTGGAAGCCTCGACTATGTCCATACCCTCAGCCATACCAAGATTGACATAGTATGACGAGTATGTCCAAGAACTACTAGGCCAGTTGGAAAGAGTAAAAGGAGAGAGGAAGGCAACAATGTTGGAGTTGGAAATTGAAAGAGAAATATTCTCGGCCTCAAAAAAATATGGCAAATAGCCATCCATCAAAGGTAGATAAGCAACTTGAGGAAGGAGTTGGAAGCCAAACAAGTGCTAGAAGAACATGCCATTAATGAATTTGGGAATTTCCCATAAGTTTAGGATTCATGGTCAAAACTTTCTCTTTGCTATAACTCTCACATCATGGCTCTGAATTTGGTGTTCAATAGCTTAATAGATTCCATTTTTCATAATGTTTCTGATTATGTATTAGATGATAGCATTGGGTGACTTAAAGGAACATTTGTTTCAGTCCCAATGTTCTAAATAATAAAAAATGGGACTTAAAAGGTCCCCAAATTTACCAAAATTGTGTTGAAGGAAAAGTAGAGGCAAGAGAGCCTCGTGGTGAGGAAAGAGGAGAATAGGAGATGCTTGAGGAGGACTTTTAAGTCCTCTTGTTGTAGAGTAGAATGAGCAGATGTAAGAGTACCTCAACCTATTGAAGAGATCAGAGATGAGCTCATTGAAGAGCTAGACAGGGTTAGGACCCAAGCCTACACAGAGTGTAGAAAGGGAGAAACGACAAAAGGAAGAGCTACTCAAGAAATTGGATGAGTCTAAGGCACAAAGAGACGAAGTGTCAATAAAAAAATGGACAGAAATGAAAAACCCAACTTTAACTGGCCCTCTTAGATGTTGAGATGACAAGCTCAACACATGCGGAAATTGATGATGGACTGCCTAGTTAGATCGGTCCACACGTCTACACTTAGCATGTTGGTGGTCATTATAACTCTCACATGGCCACTGACTCATTACTTATTATATTCAGGTTGTTATACCTATTTACAGTAGCTGACATAGTTATAGCGCCAGTCGACTAGTGTAGTCGATTATGCATTGTTTGACTTAGTAGGCCACTTTCCTTTATGTTGTATCTTATCTATACTTTGTGTACATTGAAAAGAGTGTGGAAGAAGAAGAAAACATCAAGAAAGCGTTTTGGCCTCCATCTCTCTTCTTGTCTCTTGAGTGAGCTTCTCCTTGTGCATTCTATGTGTGTTCGACGCAACATCTTGAGCAAGTCCCCCCACCACACGATTCTTGACATGGTATCAGAGCCGCGCCACTGAGAGAGGCTGATTTCAAAGGCTGAAGTGAAGGAGAAGAAGCAAGGTTCGAGCAAGCAAGCCACGGGTAAGAAGCTCTCCCATCCTTCCACTCTTTCTCTTGGATAGTGCCTGTGGAGGCACCGGAAGTAGGGCAGAGCAAAAATCTCAGATTGTAGTGAGATTTGGTGCGCGCGAAGAGCGCTGTGTATTCTGCAAAGAAGCCATTTTGGACAATCCCGCAATTATTTTGGGAATCTGAGGCCGTTTCAGGCCCCGTTTTAGAGCCGCAAGGTTGCGAACAGTAGTTTTAGGGTACACTGTGATTTCGGCTATTTTGACCAAAAGTGGGTGCACAGGTTACAGATTGAGAATCTATAATTCTTGAGGTGTTTGCAGGAAGCAAACATAAGGTTTATCTGCAAACAGGTTGCAGATTGCATGTATTGTTGAGCAGACATTGAAAAAGGCTGTTTGGTGTATTGCTGTCCACTATATGTCAAGGGTTGCAAAAGTTTTGCTTGCTGTTTGGTATTAGTTTTGTGATAATGGTAGAGAACAGTGGAAGCCCCATCATTGAGAAGCTCAACAAGAACAACTACCCTTCATTGAAGTTCCGTGTCACGAACTTCCTTATTGGATAAGGCCTCTATGAGTTTGTCTCAGGTGAAGAAAAGGAGCCGGAGGTGAGTGATCCTCCAACTACAGAAGAGACAAAGGCACGGAAGGAATGGAATGCAAAAGACAAGAAGGTCATGTATTGGCTGTTTGCAGTAATTGACAATAATATGCTGGGACATATTAGAAATGTAGAGAATTCATATGCAGCTTGGACCATACTTGAAAGTATGTTTTCCGTAAATACAAAGGCACAAAAGATTCAACTCAATGAATACATTGAAAAAAGGGAAGATGTCTATCAATGAGTATGCACTGAAGGTAAGGAGCATTGCAGATGCCTTGGCAGTGATTGATGCAATGCCCGATGATGATGATTTGGTGTCGTCTACCTTGGGTGGACTTAACAATGAAAAGGCTTGGAAGTTTTTTGTAACTTCCGTATATGTCAGATAGCCATTTCCTGATTTCGATGAGTTGGTCTCCCGTATGATCACTGAAGAGATCAACATGCAGAGTGAGACATTTGAAAGAAGTGGTGAATAGGTCTAAGCTTTCTACTCCAGTTCAAGAAGGGGACGTGGCACGTTCTCTTCAAGAGGCCATGGTATAGGACATGGTAGTGACAACCAGCAAAACAGATTGAATCAGCAATTTGGCGATATGCAGGTTTCAGGAGGTCATGGTAACTTTAGAGGTAGGGGGAGCTTTAGAGGAAGAGATGGATGGCAGAACAGAGGTTCTAACAACTCTGGTATTGTGTGTCACTATTGTGGCAAAACAAGTCATATTGCAGCCCAATGTTATGCTAAGAAAGATGATATTCATAGTGGTAAGTTGCAGTAAGGAAACTAAGCATCATCTTCACGATAGAATGAAGACAAAAATGAACGTGTGTTTGTTATGCAGCATATGCTGAATGCTGTTACAAGAAAGGGAACACATGATGATGTTTGGTATATTGATTCAGGTGCATCCAATCATATGACCAGCCATGTAGAATCGTTTGGAGAGATGCAAGATTTGCAAAATGCAGGTTATGTGTAGATGGGTGATAATTCATGCCACCCAATTTCACACATTGGAAAAGTTCCCTTGTCCTTGCATGATGGTAAGACAAAGAGTCTTTCAGATATATTACATGTGCTATCTATTACAAAGAACTTGGTGTCAGTCGGTCAAATGATAGAGCAAGGGCTGCAAGTCAGATTTAATGCAAAGGGATGCTTTGTAGAAGACTTTAATGACAAGTGTAGGTTGGTAGCAAAGGGAAGTAGAGTTGGACGTATGTTTACTCTGGATGCTAGAATTCCTACTATGAATGCTGCTATGTATGCTAAAGGAAAAGGTGTTGCTGCAGTTATTGAAATTTGGCACAAACGCATTGGACATGCAAATGTACAAAGGCTGAAATTAATGCAGTCCAAAGGGTTGGTTACAGGTTTGCCTACATTTGGAGTTGCAGAATTTCATAAGGTATGCGAAGCATATCAATTTGGTAAGCAGGCAAGACAACCCTTTTCACATGATAGAGATGTAAGCAGAAATATCCTTGATGTTGTGCATACAGACATTTGGGGGCCTATACAAAATGTATCTCTTGGAGGCAGTTCATACTTTATCACATTCATTGATGATTGTTCTAGAAAGTTGTGGGCATATTTTATGAAGGAAAAGAGTGAAGCGTTTGAGCACTTTAGAACTTTCAAGGCTGCAGTTGAAAGAGAAACATGCTTGAAAGTAAAGTGCTTGAGGTCAGATGGAGGGGGAGAGTACCTCTCGAATGAGTTCAGTGATTTTTTGAGGTCTCATGGGATAAAGAGACAGTTCACATGTAGATATACCCCACAGCAAAATGGGGTTGCATAATGGAAAAACAGGCATATTGCAGAAGTTGTACGCGCCTTGATGGTTGAAAAGAATATGCCTAAGCATTTTTGGTCTGAGGCTGTTCATACAGCTGTTTATATTATGAATAGAACTCCCATAGCTGCAGTTCATGGGATGACTCCTGAAGAATGCTTTACTGGCAAGAAGCCTGATGTATCACACTTGAAGGTATTTGGCTGTGTTGCATACCTTCATGTTCCAGATGAGCTACGGAAGAAGCTTGATCCAAAGGCAGAAAAATGTGTTTTTATTGGATACTCTTTAGAGCAGAAAGGGTATTGCTGTTATATCCCTGTCACATGTAAGTTCAGAGTGAGCAGGGATGTCATCTTTGATGAAATGAGCAATTGGTATGCATCTAATGGTGATGCATTGGATGATGATGATGATCATGACACTCATGTGTAGGCTGAAAAGCAAGAATCACGGACTCTTAGTGGACCAGAGACATCATCTGGTAGTCCTTGATCTGGGAGACTAAGGAGTACCTCTACATCTTCAGGTGCATCTAGTAGCACTACAGATAAAGACAAAGGAAAGAATAAAGTGTCAGATGGCATTGATGCAGTTCTTGATAGAGACTCCAGTGGCTCAGAGAGCTTGGATGATGAGCTTGGTATTTCTTCTGTCAGGACACCAGGTGTACAGAGAGCTCATAGTAATGTAAAGGCTCCATTGAGTGATCCGGTGGTACGCACATCTAGCAGGGTCAGAAACCCTATTTAAAAAATTGGTTTTAAAGGTTATGTAGCTCACCATTATGCTTATATGGTGAAACTAGTTGAGGATGTTGAGCCCACATGTTTTGAGGAGGCTATTAGTCATGCTCATTGGGATGGAGCAATGGATGAGGAGATGGCTGCATTAGAGGCCAATAAAACTTGGGATCTAGTATCATTGCCAAAGGGCAAGAAAGCTATTGGATATAAGTGGGTTTATAAGATTAAGCACAATGCAGATGGTTCTATTAGTAGGTACAAAGCTAGGCTGGTTGCAAAAGGCTATGCCCAGACATATGGCATAGATTATGAAGAAATCTTCAGTCTAGTTACTAGGATGGCAACTGTCAGATGTGTGATTGCTTTGGCAGCAACCAAAGGTTGGAGGTTACAGCAAATGGGTGTGAAGAATGCCTTCTTGCATGGTGATTTGCAGGAAGAAGTGTATATGGATCAACTAGCAGGTTATGAAGATTTAGAGCATCCCACGTATGTGTGCAGGTTAAAGAAGGCGCTCTATGGGTTCAAGCAAGCACCTAGAGCATGGTCTGACAAGATCAGAGAGTATCTTGTCAATATTGGCTTTTATGTTTCTGATGTTGATCACTCACTTTATGTGAGAAAGGGAGATGTAGGTTTGGTCATCATAGTCATCTATGTGGATTACTTGATTATTACAGGTGATAGTGATAGTGGGATTGCTGAAGTCAAGGATTTTTTGAAGAAGAAGTTTGAGATGAAGGATTTAGGGGAGCTAAGGTACTTCCTTGGCATTGAGGTGATCAAATGTGATGATGGTATATGGCTGTCCCAAAGAGAGTATGGCTTGGATATGTTGTCCAAGTATGGTATGACAGCATGCAAACCACTTTCAGTCCCGTTGGAGCAGAATGTAAAGTTGAGTGCTAATGTTGGGGATGAGATAGAAGACCCTACTATGTTCAAGAGGATAGTGGGGAGTTTGATCTACATGACCATTACAAGGCCAGACTTGAGCTACGTTGTTGGTCTTGTGAGTCAGTTTATGCAAGTACCTAGAAAGCCACATTTGGATGCAGTCAGACGCATATTGAGATATGTGAAGTCCACATTACATTATGGACTTTTCTATGAGGCAGGTACAGATGTACAGGTATTTGGATACACAAATGCAGATTGGGCTGGTAGTATGTCTGATAGAAGATCTACCAGCGGATACATGTTCTCTCTTGATAGTGCAGCAGTTGCTTGGAGCAGCAAAAAGCAATTTACAGTTGCTTTGTCAAGTACAGAGGCTGAGTATAGAGGTATTGCTGTTGCAGCATGTGAGGTAGTATGGCTATAAAAGTTAATGGCTGATTTGGATGTGCAGGTGGAAGGTCCACTTGTCATTTATTGTGACAACATGAGTAGTATACAGTTGGCTAGGAACCCTGTGTTCCATGCCAGGACAAAACATATTGAGGTACACTACCACTTTGTGAGAGAGAAGGTATTAGCAGGTGAGATTGACTTGGTGTATGTTAGTACACAGGATCAGATAGTTGACATCTTCATGAAGGCATTGGGTATAGAGAAGCTTCAAAAGTTTCAAAGCTTACTTGGAGTTGCAGAGATGCATTTGAGCTTGAGGGGGAGTGTTGAGATGACAAGCTCAATACATGTGGACATTGATGATAGACAACCTAGCTAGATGGGTCCACACATTTACACTTAGCACGTCGGTGGTCATTATGACTCTCACATGGCCACTGACTCATTGCTTATTATATTTAGGTTGTTACACCTATTTACAACTGGCATAGTTATAGCGCCAGTCGACTAGTGTAGTCGGTTATGCATTGTTTGATTTAGTAGGCCACTTTCCTTTATGTTGTATCTTATCTATACTTTGTGTACATTGAAAAGAGTGTGGAAGAAGAAGAAGAAAACATCAAGAAAAAGTTTTGGCCTCCATCTCTCTTCTTGTCTCTTGAGTGAGCTTCTCCTTGTGCATTCTGTGTGTGTTTGGTGCAGCATCTTGAGCAAATCCCCCCACCATGCGATTCTTGACATTAGAGTGAGAACGGCTAGCAGAGTAGCTGAGCTGCCTCAAATAATAAAAAGAGGAAATGCTCAAAATTTTGAAAGAGTAATAATAGATGGTCATGATGCTGTCTCAAGGCCAAAATTAGAGCATAGAGAGGAAGAGAAAAAAGGCCAAGGCTTGGGAGGAAAATACCACTAATAGACTTAGAGACCTTACTAAATTCCTTGCCTTGGTAGAAAGTGACCAAATCATGGCGTTGGCGGGGAAAAAGCAGTGGAGGTGAGTCTCGAGGTTCAACATCAGGCCTTCCTAAAAATAGGATCATGCATGTGACCCTAGTCGAGGGTGAGGATATGATAGAAGGGTTGTGGAGGAAGCTAGAACTTACAAGGCAAGCCCTAAGATATGGCCTCTATGAAAGAGTATCAAAAGAGGGCACCAACCTAAGCACAAAGCAACAATGACAATACTTGAGGTAGGCTAGGCTCTCAATGAGGGAACTGGAAGAATTAGGGTTTGGCATGCCAACTAGCTCAACCACCCATTGCAGCCCCAATGGAACATCCAAGCAAAGAAGGGCTAGACTTTGAACAAGGCCAAGACGAAGAGGAACATCCGCAAGTGCCAAGCCTAGCACATCAAATGCAAGCATAGATGTAAGAACAGGGTGAGGAGTCCACCCTTGAGAGAGTTGTGGAAATGAAGAAAAGATATAGAGAGCACGTGGAGCTGGCACAAAGGAGACTCCAAGCAAGGCCACAACAAGTTCCTGAGGCCCAAATTCCATAAAGAGAGGAATGCTACCCTGTAAACTAGGCCTATGAACTGGCTATGTGGGAGCAACTCTTTGAGTTCTCCTTCCATTACCCTCATTCCTTAGATAGAGTTCTATCTCTAAGGGTGGTGGAGCAAGTGATTAGGCTTGCATAAAGGTTGGGGAACATGTGGATAGAGAAACAAACAAGATACCCCACAAGGTGGTAGAGAGAGCCCACAAATTATTGGCAAGACAAGGCTTGGGAGATTCCAAACACCATCAGTGGTGGGTATAAGCCGAACCAAAATGGCAACAATGCATCTGGGACTCTGTTAGGTACAATTTTTCAAGGATCTACAATGTGAATGTAGAAAGTCCAGTGGAGTGTCTAAACTTCACCAAGCGGGACATCTACCCATCCATCACACTTCCTCGACTAGCTCTCATCATGCCCCAACCCCACCTTTATTAGTACATGTAATTATCTTAAATTACTTAGGATTTTTCTCAAGCAAAATCCCACAGCAAAAGAGGCTGACTTCCACTAATCTTTTTTTATCTAAATGTAGGAATTGATAGCTGCACAATGGCTCATCTAATGATGAAGACCACACTCCTACCTTCTTTTTGCATGGAGATCCTAGAAGATATAAATGATAGCTGCTTCACCAAGTGTACCCACCCTTTCTATCAATGATGCCTCTGAATGTACGTATTAACATAAATGGATACTTGTAGAGTAGACCCTTTCTTACCAAGTCCCTTAGATCCCCTAATAGTGTAGCTCTTGAATAGCATAGGAATGATATCTAGTGTGCTCCCTCCCCGTGTATTAAGTGTAAAAAAAAAGGAGACAAGAAAAGGAAAGGGGAAAATAAAAGAAAGAAGGAAATGAAAAGACAGAGACGAAGTACAAGAAACAGGGGGAAATAGGATTCTCATATGCCATCAGAGTGCCATAGACACAACACCTAGGGACAATTATATTCCTAGCCTCTTCTCCCACTTCACATCCTTGGAGCACAACAAGGACATGACACACCTAGGGAGCTCCCACTCACATATGATTAGGACATGTCTCCCTAAATCATACCCACCCTACCTCCCCTTGTACACGAGCTAGGTCCTCAAGTGTGGGACAATACCATGGACTTGCCTACGGTCTTGCATGCGGTCTCGCTCAACCCAATTCCTAGTTCCATTGACACAGACACCATGCAGTGCACAATGAGATAAACACACCCCCAAGTAGTGTACTTCATTTTTCTTTTCAGGTACACTCGAAAACCTGCAATCAACCACCAACATCGGAGGCCCCCATCACCCACCCAATCTATCCTCGTCCTTTGCAACCTCTCATCCATTTTGTTATGCTTCTTCTCCATAGCCAATCTCCCCAAACCCCATCATCAACCCACATGGCAAACCTTCCACCACTAGAGCCCTCCCCAATAAGTGCCATGGGATAGACACTCGGCTAAGAGGGGGAAACTGTTAACCCGGATGCAAGGAAAATAATGAAAATTGAAAGGATGTAGGACAGAGCAAAAAAAGGAAGCCTAACAAAAAAACGGAGGAAAAGAGCCAAAAGTGCAAGAAGAAAACTCAAAGGTCCAAGGCAAGTGCAAAAGGGAAAAGGTGCATTTTAAATATAAAAGTGTACCCTAAATCCTTGTAAAAGAGTGCTAGGATCCCTCCTGTAAATCTAGATGTGCATGGGTGAAGGAACAATATAAATAGGAAGGGAATAGGGAAAGGGGACCTAGGCTAAAATGACTAGTCATGTAAAAAAGGAATGGGTGCCTAATAGGAGTAGGGCATGTATAAAAAGAGAAAAAGGTAATGAAGAAGCTCATTCTTGTGTGTGGCCAAATCTAGCTCTTTTGTTCTTCTTCTTCTTGCTCTTTCTTGTTATTGTCCTTGAGAGAGGGAGTATGAGGGAGTGAGGGAGTGAGAGCATGAGGGTGAGGGACCGTGGTGGAGAAGCTCTCCATCTTCTCCTATCTTATTTTCTACTAAGTTTACTACCAAATTAGTAATATATTTACCCTTATCTTGACTTTGCATGAGGATGTACCTTCACATGAACTATCTTTCTCATAATGGCCTTCACGCAACCACATTTGGCACACAAATGAACATAATCATTCATCTTCTACTCATTTGGGCAAAACCTAGCTGTATGTCTAGGTTGTTCACGCCTTCAGAGAAAACTGCACTTGTTCCATATTATTATTCCTTCTATAATTAGGGTTTCTATATAATGAGGGTCTCCTCTCATTTCCAAAATATCCTTCGTGTCCTTGAATCCTTAGCATTGGAAGTTCATCCTAGGTGGGCATACCTCTCCGCATAAATGGCATGGTAGGGGGTCCTATAAAGTAAGTCACGTTTTGACTATCCTTATAGTTATAATTTTTTTGCATCTGGGATGCCTATTATTGTAAGTGGTTTTTCTTAACCTGACACTGATCCTCCACATGATTATTTCTTAAGAAATGCCTACAAAACAAATTCCTTGGTTGGTCAGGGACCGCTCTAATTGTTGTGGGAAATTTTGTTGATAAATGGCCGAAAGCATGGCATTTCCCACACCAAATATTAGTGGTGCGCAGATCGGTCGTAGATAGCTCACGTGGTGAATTCCCAAAGGTCCCCAAGAACAAAGTACTCTACTTTTTAGCACAAAAACCAATGTAAAAGCAAGAACGACATGAGACAAGAGACAAATTGGGTTCAATCTCCCCCATGCCTTGTGTGAGCGCTTCACAAAGCATGTATTTAATGTATATTTCCAATCTTTATGCTCAAAAATAGCCCAATTACAAAAATATGACAAGCTTTTAGCTTTTGAGTTTGCTTTCTACCAAAAATAAGAAAATAAAGCTAATGGACGGTGCCCATAGAGTCTGGCACGCCCAATCTCAATGTCCAAATAGAAATAACATATCCAGGCGCATAAGCGCATACAAAATAATAATAAATAATCGATGTCTCTATAGACATAACAAAATATAGGCGTGGCGCCTATCAAAATATAGTCCAAAGATCGAAAACCCGCTAGACTCCAATGCTTTCCTCCGCACTGCTGCTATCTCTACACATCAACTGAAGCATTCACAATCGTTAGTAAAATAACACAATTAAACCGACAAAAGTGAATACCTAGCAGTCTTCAGCTACATAAATAAATCAACTGGTTAGAAATAAATCCTAACCTTAATTTATTACGAGTGCGCACTCTAAACTCATAAACGTTTATTAATTTAATATGCATTTTGCGGAATCACCCGCTATGGAATCACCCATGTACACACTAAATTAATGAAACGCCCGAAAAGGACAGGCGTCCCCATCAACTTCTCGCACAAAGAATCCTCTTTGCGTATGAGCCCCGGTCATCTAAGTTTATGGAATCCACCGTAAAACCTCATGGAATCCACCGTGGAATATGCCTCCTGGCATCATACCCCCAGGGTGGGATAGCAATTGACCTCAATTGCTATTAGCTCAATGTGGAGCTAACAGAGTGGGGAAATCATTTAGGTCTCTAGCGTGCATCCATTGTGCTTCCTCTACAGGATGGTTCTTAAATTTTACTAGATATCTAGAATACCTTCGGCCAGTTCTAGTGGTCATGTAGTCAGTGTCTATAATGGCTTCTGGTTCAAGTATTTCAGTCTCTTCTTCTAGTAAAGGTGGGTTTTCATAGACAGGGTGGATAGGTAATTGTCCTCTAAATGGTCTCAATAAACTAATATGAAATGTATTATGAATTTTCCAATGGGATGGCAGTTCTAACTTGAATGCATTGTCATTAATCTTATGAATGATTCTAAATGGTCCGTAGAATCTAGGAGCTAATTTAACAACTGGATGTCTATCTACACTTTGCAGTCTACGCTTTTCTATTCTAAGCCAAACATAATCATCAACTTTGAAATTCATGGCTTGTCTTTTCTTGTTGGCTTGTTTGGTATATGATTGTTGGGCTTTAGCAATCATATCCTTTACTTCATCAAAAATAGTGTTATGCATAATAGCAATATCATCGGCACTCTGTATTCTATTAGACAAAGAGGCAACATGTGTAGATAATCTATATCCATAAATAACTTCAAAAGGTGCTTTCTTTGTAGATGTGTGCGGTGTATTGTTGTATGCAAACTGTAATAAATGTAAGTGAGTATCCCATGTCTGAGGTTTAGAGATAGTGTATGCACGTAAAAGATCTAGAATAGTGCTATTTGTGGCTTCTGTTTGTCCATTTGTTTCTGGATGAAATGCAGATGAGAAATCAATCTTTGTGCCTAGATTTGCAAACAGTGTAATCCAAAAATTATTACAAAATCTAGAATCTCTATCTGAAATAATCACTTTCGGCAATCCATGGTTAGTAAAAACAGTTTTCAAAAATAACGGTGCTGCTTGTGATGCTGTTAAAGTTTTCTTACATGCAATGAAATATGCTTGCTTACTAAATCTATCTACAATTGTCCAAATCATGTCATGGTTAGATTTAGTATTTGGTAAGCCAGTAATGAAATCCATAGATATATGTTCCCAAGGTTTAGATGGAATGGATAAAGGCATTAATAACCCATACTGTTTACCATGATGTCTTTTTATTCTTTGACAAATCAAACATTCAGAAACAAAATTAGATACATCTGCATCCATATGCGGCCAATAAAAATCTTCAGTTAACATGCGTAATGTAGAGATGATACCTCTATGACCTTGATATGGGGGACAATGAATTTCATTCAAAACAAAAGATCGGAATGGAATAGTAACACACAGTCTCTTTTCAAAGAACATGAATCCATCATTATATGACAATGAATCAACAGGAATGAAATTATTTTGAACTAATTTTTGCCAATCAGAATGAAAAGTAATATCCTGGTGATATGTGTCTTTCATAGCAATCAAAGAATCAAAAGATATGATAGAAATGTTATGAATTGCAGGTCTTCTACTTAATGCATCGGCAACTACATTTTCTTTTCCAGGTTGGTATTGAATGATAGGATGGAAACTTTGAATGAATGAAGCCCATTTGATATGGCGGTCAGAAATTTGGGGTTGGCTAAGTAGATGTCTAATGATTTGCTGGTCGGTCTTTATCATGAATTCTGAACCCATTAAATAATGCTTCCATTGTTTTAATGCTTGTACAGCTGCTAAGAGTTCCTTGTCATAAGTGGAATATTTGAGCTCAGAGGGTTTCAGCTTAGAACTAGAATATGCTATTGGATGGTTGTCTTGCATTAGCACGGCTCCTATTCCTGATCCGCTAGCATCGGTCACAACTAGAAAGAATGGTCTGTTAAAGTCAGGCAATTGTAGAACAGGGGCATTGGTCAATGCACGTTTGAGTAAATCAAAGGATTTCTGTTGGTTTTCAGTCCATTGATAAACAATGCCTTTCTTAAGAAGTTTGGTCAATGGTAAAGCAAGTAATGAGAAATTACGTACAAACTTTCTATAGAAACTAGCAAGACCAAGGAATGAGCGTAATTCATGTACATTTTTAGGAACAGGCCAATGCAATATTGCATCAATTTTCTTAGGATCAACTTTTATTCCTTCTTTTGATACAATATGACCTAGATATTCTATTTCTGTCTTAAAGAATTCACTCTTGTCAGGATTTGCAAACAATTGATTTTCTTTCAGTAATTGAAAAACTAATGATAAATGCTCATAATGCTCTTTTTCACTTTGACTGAACACTAAAATATCATCAAAGAAAACAATCACACAGTATTGATATTTTAGAAAAATACGGTTCATCATTCTACTGAAAGTAGCAGGTGCATTAGTTAATCCGAATGGCATAACTAAGAATTCGTAATGGCCAAACTGTGTCCTGAATGCAGTTTTAAATATGTCGGATCTATCTAACCTCACCTGATGATATCCAGATTTAAGGTCAATTTTACTAAATATAGAAGATCCTTGCAGTTTGTCCATAAGGTCATCAACTCTAGGTATAGGATACCTATTCTTTACAGTGATCTTGTTTAATGCTCGGTAGTCAATACACATCCGATAAGTATTATTCTTTTTCTTGACTAAGAGCACAGGTGCACCGAATGGGGAACTGCTAGGTCGAATTAAACCTCTATTTAGTAATTCTTCTACTTGACTCTGGATTTCTTTTTGTTCTATTTGATTGTGCCTATATGGGGCTTTGCAAGGTGGTTGTGTGCCAGGTATTAGGTCAATCTTATGGTCTTCTGGACGTGATGGAGGTAGACCTGGTGGTAGGTCTTCTGCAAAACAGTCCTTAAAATATGCAATAAATTCCTTATGCCTAGGGTGCATATGAGTTTCTTTTGCGTGCAATTCATTCACCCAAATGAGATATGATTTAGTATTCTTGCGTAGTGCACGTTTTGCTTGAGTATGCGAAAGCAGTGGAAACATATGAGATGCATGCATACCAAATAATGTAATAGATTTTCCTTGAAAATTAATATTCATTGTGTGTGTGGAATAATCTATATTGGGATTATGTTGGTGTCTCCATGGCATTCCTAGAATAATGTCGCTAGACTGTAATGGGACAACTAAGAAATTTCTTCTTTCAATATATGAACCAATTTGAATTTCTAAATCTTGAACTTCTTGTGTGCCATTGTACCTAGTGCCTAAAAATGCAGCTTTTATGCGATAGTGCGTAGGTACAGTATGCAATTTCAATTCCTTTACCAATTTTGCTGAAATAAAGTCATGGGTACTACCATCATCATGTAATATAATTCTTTCTTTTCCATGCACCATACATTTCATAGTCAACAATGAATGTAAAGTAGGCATACCTGGTAAAGTGTCGGAAGTAGTAATAGGATCATCTTCTTCTTCAGTGAAATCCGGCATATCCTCATGCTCGTCTTCGTCCATAGCTCCAAGGTAGTTGATATGTGCTGATGGCTTCTTTGAATGACAATTTGCTGCGAGATGGCCTGGCTGGTGACACTTGTAGCATACGATGGGCTTGGCTTTGGTCACATTATTTGCAATGGCTGGGAGTCTGGGTATATTTGGATTTGCTTGTGGAATAGGTTTAGAATTTGGATTGGCAGTGGATGGTAATGCAGGTGGTTTAGGCCAATTCTTGCGGAAAGATGGTGATGAAAAACGACCTGGATTAAACCTTCTGAAAATTGAATTGAATTGTTTAGATCCATAATTACCGTTTGCTTGGAATGGCTGTGGTCGTCGATCTCTTCCGCGTAACTTATCTTCAGTGTCGTGAGCTAAGGAGATGGCGTCTTCAAGGGTAGCAGGCTTGAACAT
Source organism: Lygodium microphyllum (assembly GCF_053477565.2). Lineage (NCBI taxonomy): Eukaryota > Viridiplantae > Streptophyta > Polypodiopsida > Schizaeales > Lygodiaceae > Lygodium > Lygodium microphyllum. The sequence goes on from NC_141155.1 coordinate 138,208,774, forward strand.
ATTCACCTCAGCGTAGTAATGTCCAAGAAGTCCAGACATATACTTCCGCTTATGTGTCGTCTCTGGTACGTCTTCAAGCATGCGTAACTGTAGGAGTGCATTCCAAAAACGCTCGGTATACTGTGGAATAGGCTCACGGTCGCGCTGTTGAAGTAAATCCCATTGTTTGATAGCCTTCTCATGAAATTGCGGTGGTAGAAAATTTTGCATGAACTTCTTCTTGAAATCTTCCCATGTAGCAGGACATTCTATACTCTTGCGGACTACAGTCCACCAAAGTGATGCTCTATCTATCAGATGATTAGTAACACACTTGATTTTATCTTTCTCAGGATAAGTTTCCTCATGGAAATAGTCATCAAACTGGCTAATGAATGATAAAACAGTCTTTCCTTCTCTTATGCCATTGAAAGTGCGAAACTTGAAACTTCGTTTACTTATCTTGGATTCCTTGCGAATGGTTTGTGCTTCAAGAGTGGCGTCGATGGTACGGCGAATCAAATCTTCAGCTTGTGGTTCTTCTTTATCAGTGGACGCTCCTTGTAGCTTTGTCAATTGCGCTTGCAAGGCTTGCCTAGCTCTTCGCTCTTCGTCCAATTGTAGCATGATAAGATCCAGCTTTTGTTCCATGGTAGGCTCGGGTAGGTCGTCTTCAGCCATAGGATCATCTATATGTGGGGTAGTCATCCTGTAAAACTCAACAAACCTTTCTCACTCAAAATTAGTTAGCGGGATGAGCGTAGCTCAAATTTGGGGTTACAAGGCTATGTATTTTTTGGGTATTTTCTTCTTCAATTTTCAAAAATTCTGAAATATTTCTGTCTCCGTTTGCTGAAAGTACTTCAACGAACTTGTAGATAGGTAGAACAGCTTGCTGCGAACAACTTTCCAGTTCAGAGTTTTTGCAAACGAACAAGTCTTCTATGAGTTTTAAGCACTAATCAGTTCTGATTTAGTCTGACTTGCAGAGTTGCAGACTTAGCAGACTTGCAGGGTTGTGAACTTGCTGAACTTAGCCGACTTGCAGAACTTGCAGTACTTGATTAGTGTCGACTTGCGAAACTTGACTTCTGATGCGCAGGACCCGGAGTTTACAGACTTGTTTGCCTTCACTGACTTGCAGAGTTTGAAGTAACTTAAGCTTAATTAGTTAAGCTTAAGCTTAATAAGCTTAAGTAAGGAAGATACAGTCCGCCGTTTTTTTCGTGAAGGGGGGGGGGGCGTTTTGACAGCGCGGAAATTTCGGAGCCTTCTCTTGTTTGACGATTTGAAGATTTGAAGCTTATAAAGCTTCTTAAGCTTTGTCTTAAGCCTTTTTTTTAATGAAAGAATGAGAAAATTAGGCAAGCTTATCTGTAACTTCACGACTTCATGAAGGAGGTGTTTGAGTGGTCCTCCGCCAACAGAGATTGGTCCTTCGCGATCTGACAGTGGAAATAGGGGTTCTTGATCGCCAGAAGTCTGCCTGTATCGACGGTTCGCGACGAGATTGACTGTAGAGGCCGTTTGTTCCTGGAGCTCCGCCTTCGCCCGAGATTGGTAGCGATTGGAAGCCCTTGATCTCTGCTCCGCTCTGATACCACTGGTGCACAGATCGGTCGCAGATAGCTCACGTGGTGAATTCCCAAAGGTCCCCAAGAACAAAGTACTCTACTTTTTAGCACAAAAACCAATGTAAAAGCAAGAACGACATGAGACAAGAGACAAATTGGGTTTAATCTCCCCCATGCCTTGTGTGAGCGCTTCACAAAGCATGTATTTAATATATATTTCCAATCTTTATGCTCAAAAATAGCCCAATTACAAAAATATGACAAGCTTTTAGCTTTTGAGTTTGCTTTCTACCAAAATAAGAAAATAAAGCTAATGGACGGTGCCCATAGAGTCTGGCACGCCCAATCTCAATGTCCAAATAGAAATAACATATCCAGGCGCATAAGCGCATACAAAATAATAATAAATAATCGATGTCTCTATAGACATAACAAAATATAGGCATGGCGCCTATCAAAATATAGTCCAAAGATCGAAAACCCGCTAGACTCCAATGCTTTCCTCCGCACTGCTGCTATCTCTACACATCAACTGAAGCATTCACAATCGTTAGTAAAATAACACAATTAAACCGACAAAAGTGAATACCTAGCAGTCTTCAGCTACATAAATAAATCAACTGGTTAGAAATAAATCCTAACCTTAATTTATTACGAGTGCGCACTCTAAACTCATAAACGTTTATTAATTTAATATGCATTTTGCGGAATCACCCGCTATGGAATCACCCATGTACACACTAAATTAATGAAACGCCCGAAAAGGACAGGCGTCCCCATCAACTTCTCGCACAAAGAATCCTCTTTGCGTATGAGCCCCGGTCATCTAAGTTTACGGAATCCACCGTAAAACCTCACGGAATCCACCGTGGAATATGCCTCCTGGCATCAATTAGACCTTGGTAGGTTAGAATTCCTTTGACTAGAGAGATATATAGAGAAAGAGAGATAAAAATAAAGAGAGGAAGGAAGAGAGAAATAGGGAGATGGAGGCAGAGATAAAAATAGAGAGAGAGGGGGAGAGATAAGGAAGGGGGAGAGATATAGAGAGGGAGGAGAGAGAAATATAAAGGGAGGAGAGAGGAAAATAGAGAGGGAGGGGAAAATAGAGGAGGGAGATATATATATATATATATATATATATATATATATCTCTCTCTATATATATATATATATATATATATATATATATATATATATATATATATATATATATATATATAGAGGAAAGAGAAAAAGTAGAGGGAAGGAGGGAGAGAGAAACATGTAGATGGAGGGAGGGAGAGATATATAGAGAATCAAAATAGAGAAGGGGGAGAGAGGAAAACAGAGAGGGAGAGAGTAGAGGAGAAGAAAAGAGGGAGAGAGGGAGAGAAAAATAGAGAAAAAAAGAGGGGGGAGAAAGAAAAATAGAGAGAGGCGGGGGGAATGAAGGGAGGAAGAGAGGGAGAGAAACAAATAGTGAGGGAGGGAGAGATAAGGATGGGAGAGAGAAATGGAAAGGGAGGGGATAAAAAATAAGAGAGGAAGAGGGAAATAGATGAGGGAGGGAGAGAGAGAGACAAAAAGAGAAAGAGAAAAGTACAGGGAAGGAGGGAGAGAGAAATAGGGAGATGGAGGGAGGGAGAGAAATATAAAGAATCGAAGATAGAGAAGAGATGAGAGAGAAAAATAGAAAGGGAGAGAGAAAATGTGGAAAATAAAAGGGAGAGGGGGAGAGAGAAAATATAGAAACAGAGAGAGAGAGAGAGGAAAAAGAGAGAAAAATAAAGAGAGGGAGGGGGAAGGGAGGGAAGGAGGGAGGGAGAGAAACAAATTGTAAGGGAGAGAAAGAGAGAGAGGGTGGGGAGAAGATGTGTGTGTGTGTGTGTGGAGGGAGGGAGAGAGAAATAAACCGAGAGCAATGAATTGAGAGAGAGAAGTGTATTGTCAACCATAACATAGATGAAATGGACAACAATAATTGGCACAACATTCAAGATCAAGAGGTGTATCTCAATCAGTGTGTACCATGTCCTTACACTTGGTGCAAGTTGGCAATTCGATGAAAATGTCACTTATCTATAGACTACATGTGACACTTCGGTGAGTTTCAATCGGAAATCATTGACCAAGAAATCTTGGACTTTGAGTTAACAATAAGAAAACTGTGTACCAATCATGCTTTACATTCAAAATGTAGTTGAATTACACTTCAATAATATTAAGTGTGCCCAAGAAATATCTATAGAGAGGTGCTGCTCCATCCTAAGGAATGCAACTATTGTGTCTCATAAGAAGAGTCCATGGGCATGCCATGGATGGAGTGCTTGAGCCAATAAAACCATTGGCAGGAATGCCACTAATTATGACCTCAACACTATAAGACATTGGGGACCTTCATACATTCCTCCAATCTTGGAGCTTGAGATGGAGGCAATGATCGATGCATTACAGCCCATGGATGCTAGGCCATCAGATCAATTGAGGGAGGATGCATCTATATCATTATACAATGGTGGGTGCTAGGTATCTCGTTTAAAGATGCTACTTGTGCTCTCAAGTATATATAATGCAAATTATGGATGGAGTGATGTGAGTATGACTGAGTTGTTTAGGTACATATACTATGCTCCTTTGTCTTTGACTCCATTATGTGGGATTTATTTTCTTCAAAGATGTTTGGGTTTTTTTTTTCACGTTGCTAAAATATCACATAATGCCACTTGGAAAGATGATGCTCAAGTCTTGTGATGATGCACAACTAGTGTTACGGAAACTTGGCATGGACTAGAATAGCTTAGATACTTTCCACTTATACTGCGTATCTGTCACATGTTTCACATGTCATGCATGGCCATCTTGATAATGTGGCATGCACAAAATGGGTCCACAGATGGAATCCAACGAATACCAGTAGACTCATGAGCATGGAGTCACATTGACTCAACCTTCTAGGCTTTTCATGAGAGCCAAGGAATATTTAGCGTGGTCTTGCTATGGATGGCGCGAATCCATTCGGTCTTTGCTCAATTTCTTATAATGTGTAGCTAGTAGTCCTTGTAAACTATAACATCCTGCCATGGGGTCGCTATTTGCATTGAAATTTTGTTGCAACAATGCGAATAACCATGCACATTGCAACAATAATTGCGACCCAAATAGCAATGGTTTGTGATACAAATAGTGACAATGCAAAGAGAAAAAAAAGCGTTGAAAACTTGAGGCATGACATTTTTGCAAACTAGTTATGAAAGCAAACAAAAGTGAGAGTGAGAGAGCTCAAGGCTTATAGAGAAAAGAAGGGATATAGAGGAAGAGAGGAGGGAGAGAAAGAAAAAGGGAGATAGAGGGGGCTTCATGAAAATAAGAGAGAAGAAAGGAGAGAAAGAGAGAGAATGAGGAAAACCAAGAGAGAGAGAGAGGGGGGAGAGAAAGAGGGAGGGAGGGAGGGAGAAGGAAAAAAGAGAGGGAGGGAGGGAGGGAGGGAGGGAGGGAGGGAGAGAGAGAGAAATAGAGAGATGGAGGGAGGGATAGAAACAGTGAGAGAGAGAGAGAGAGAGAGAGAGAGAGAGAGAGAGAGAGAGAGAGAGAGAGAGAGAGAGAGAGAGAGAGAGAGAGAGAGAGAGAGAGAGAGAGAGAGAGAGAGGAAGAGAAATAGAGAGGAAGGAGAGATAAAAATAGAGGAAGAGAGAGAGAGATATATAGAGATAGAGAGAGAGAGAGAGAGAGAGAGAGAGAGAGAGAGAGAGAGAGAGAGGGAGATGAGAGTGAAAAGAAGAGAGAGGGAGGGAGAGAAAAATAGAGAGAGAGGGAGAGAGAAAAATAGAGAGAGGGAGAGAGAAATAGAGAAACAAATAAATAATGAGAGGCGGGAGAGAGAAAAGTAGAGAGAGGGGAGGAGAGTGAGATGGAGAGAAGAGATAGATGGAGAGAGAGATATAGAGAGAAAGGAGAGAAAAAAATAGAGAGAGAAAGGGAGAGAGAAATAGGGAGATGAAGAGAGAGACAAAGAGAGGAGAGAGAATATATAGAGAGGGGAGATAAAAGTAGAGAAAGGGAGGGAGACATAAGGACTTGAGAGAGAAATAAAGAGAGGAGAGAGAAAAGTAAAGGAAAGGAGGGAGAGAGAAATAGAGAGTTGGAGGGAGGGAGATAAATAGAGAGAGGGAGGGAGAGAGAGTGTAAAAGATAGAAGGGGAAGAGAGAAAAATAGAGAGGGAGAGAAAAAAAGGAGAAGAAAAGAGGGAGGGAGGGAGCAAGGGAGAGAGGGAGGGAGAGAGAGAAACAAACAATGTGAGAGAAAAATGGAGTGAGGAGAGAAAGTGAGAGAGGGAGGAGGAAGAAATAGAGAGGGAGGGAGAGAGAAATAGATAGAGAGTGGAGAGAAAAGTAGAGGGAGGGAGAGATAAGGATAAGAGAGAGAAATGGAAATATAGGAGAGAGAAAAATAGAGAGGGAGAAGGAAATAGAGAAGGAAGGGAGAGAGAAATAGAGATAAGCGAGAGAAAAGTAGAGGGGAGGGAGAGAGAAAAATAGAGAGAGGGAGGGAGAGAGATATAGAGAATCAAAGAGAGAGAGGGGAGAGACAAACCATCTTTCAAAAGGTTGTCACACACTTTCCACTTATATTGTACATTTGCCACATATTTCACATATCAAGCATCGCAATCTTGACAACGTGGCATGCACAAAGTGGATCCATAGATGGAATCTAGTGGGGATACCAACATACTCAGGAGTGTGGAGTCACATTGACTCTACCTTTCTAGGCTTTGCATGAAAGTCAAGGAATCTTCTGCCCAATCTTGCTATGGATGGTGTGAATTCATTTGGTTTCCACTCAACTTCTTATAGTGTGTGGCCAATAGTCCTCATAAACTACAACATCCTACTATGGCTTTCTATGAAGAGAAGACACACAATTCTTAGTTTGCTCCTTCTTAGGCACTATAAAGTCAAGAACATGGATATTTATCTTTGTCCACTAGTTGATGAGCTCAAGGTTTTATGGAAGGAGAGAATTTCTGTGGAAGACATGTGCAAGCATATTGGCATGCAGTCTGTTAATATACGAGTCATTCTTATGTGGATCATGCATGATTTTTTGGGGATTCAAGGAGTACTTAGGTAAACAAGATTTCGATCTCATTGCTAATATCTAACATTGTTGGAGCATTTGGGGTCAAAATTCTACCATAGGGGTAAGAGATAGTAGGGTGAAGGGAGATTCATAGAGAGAAATTGATGAAAGAGAAGGGGTTCGAAGAAATAGAAGATGTATCTCATCCAATAAGAACATAATTGTCATCATAAACTATAAAAAATCCTTCATTTTCTTCATAAAAATGGTCATACCGTGTTTTTACGTAATCTGAGACGCCTTGAATGACTGAATAACCAGCAAACGGAGCCTCCATTGCTCTCAATCCAATGTTGTACTTCAATCTTCAGCATCTCCATCAATCTCCATCACCACTTCCTTCATTCTCCCTTCCCAATTCCTCCTTCAAGATGATGGTACACATGAACAACCCATAGAGAAGAGAGAGAGGGAGGAGAGAGAAATATTAGAATCTATTCTCTTCATACAGACAGCCATTCCTCGTGCGAAGATAGGCGATATCATCAGCCAAGAGGGAGAAATTGCCGGGTATCATCCGTTACATAGTTTCTTTGCAGCGTAAAAAATCGATGGGGGGGATGATAGCGCAAAAATCGGCGCCCTGCTGCCGACATGTCCACGTTCTCTCTCCACGATTTGTTGCATGAAATTTGAGGGGGGGGTTTAAAATCTCCAAAGGGCACCCCCCCTTTTGTCCTCTCAAATGTCCACCTTTTCAAATCTTGGCCATTTTGTGGCCCCTTCCTCGTTCGGACTCCATTTCGAGCTCTGAAAAATCCTGTGTATCCTGCTTGACATCCCACACTGACTAGCAGCTCCTGACATCCCATATGGTAGTCAAAAAAATTATCAAAAATCCACAAGTTTTGCTCGAGCGCCTTTTAAAAGCCGTCTTTCACTTGGTGCTTAAAATCATCCTAGCTGCAGCCGCCGCCTCTGATGTTAAATATTTTTCTCCTAATTTTTGGATTTTTTGGCAAATTTAGGCACATCCCGAGCTCAAAACTCCGCTCTCACTTATGCTGAGATGGCAAGCTCAACACGTGCAGACATTGATGATGGACCTCCTGGCTAGATGAGTCCGTATGTCTACACTTAACACATTGGTGGCCATTATGATACTCACATGGCCACTAACTTATCACTTATTATATTTATTTTGTTACACCTACCTATACACCTGGCAAAGATATAGCGCCAATCGATTAGTGTAGTCGGTTATGCACTGTTTGACTTAGAAGGCCACTTTCCTTTATGTTGTATCTTATCTATACTTTGTATACATTGTATAGTGTGTGGAAGAAGAATAAGAAACTAGCAAGAAAACGTTTTGGCCTCCATCTCTCTTCTTGTGTTCTTGAGTGAGCTTCCTCTTGTGTATACAGTGTGTGTTTGGCGCAGCAGCTTAAGCACATTCCCCCATCACACAATTGTTGACATGGTATCAGAGCCATGCCACTGAGAAAGGCTGATTTCGAACGCTGAAGTGAAGGAGAAGAAGCAACGTTCGAGCAAGCAAGCAATAGGTAATACGCTCTCCCATTCTTCCACTCTCTCTCTTGGATAGTGCATGTGGAGGCACCAGAAGCAGGGTCAAGCAAAAATCTCAGATTGCTGTGAGATTTGGTGTGCGAGTAGATCATTGTATATTATGTAAATAAGCCCTTCAATTCTTTCTCGCAGTTATTTTGGGTGTCTAAGGCCGTTTCAGGCCCCGTTTTAGAGCCGCAAGGTTGCAGACAACAATTTCAGGGTACACTATGATTTCGATTGTATTGATCGAAAGTAGGTGCGCAGGTTACAGATTGCGAATCTCTAATTTTTGAGGTGTTTGTAGGAAGGAAACATAAGTTTTATCTGCAAACAGATTGCATATTACATGTACTATTGAGCAATCAATGAAAAAGGTTGCTTGGTGTATTGCTGTGTGTGTGTTGTGAAAGATTGAAGAAGACTACCTTGTTGTGCTATATCCTTGTTTATGATAATGGCAGAGAATAGCAAAAATCCCATTATTGAGAAGCTCGACAAGAAAAACTACCCTTCATGGAAGTTCGGTGTGACAAACTTTCTCATTGAAAAGGGCCTTTATGAGTTTGCCTTCGGTGAAGAAAAGGAGCAAGAGTTGGATATCCCTTCGACTGCAGATCAGTTAAAAGCATGGAAAGAGTGGAATGCAAAAGTTAAAAAGGTGATATACTAGCTATTTGCAGTCATTGATAATACTATGCTGGGATATATAAGGAATGCAGAAACTTCACATGCAGCTTGGACAATTTTTAAGAGCATGTTTTCAAAAATACAAAGGCACAAAAGATTCAACTCAAGCAAGAGTTGAATGCCTTGAAGAAAGGGGAAATGTCTGTCAATGAGTATGTGTTGAAGGTGAGGAGCATTGCAGATGCTTTAGCAACGATTGATGCAATGCCGAATGATGATGATTTGGTTTGATCCACTCTGAGTGGCCTTAACAATGAGAAGGCATGGAAATAATTTGTTACTTCAATATATGTACGGAAGCCATTTCCATATTTTGATGTGGTGATCTCTCTCATGATTACTAAAGAGATCAATATGCAAGGTGATTTGTCTGAAAGAAATGGTGAACAGGTCCAAGCATTGTACTCAAGTTCAGGAAGGGGACGTGGTAGATCCTCTTCGAGAGGCCGTGGTATGGGACATGCTGGCGATAACCAACAAAACAAGTTCAATCAACATTTTGGTGAAATGCAGGTTTCTGGAGGCAAAGGAAACTTTAGAGATAGGGGGAGCTCTAGAGGAAGAGGTGGATGGCATAATAGAGGTTTTGGAAATTCTGCTATTGTTTGCCATTATTGTGGCAAAATATGCCATATTGCAGCCCATTGCTATGCAAAGAAGGATGATATTCACAGTGGCAAATTGCAACAAGGAAACTATGCATCGTCTTCATGACAGAATGAAGATAAAAATGAGCGTCTGTTTGTTATGCAACATATGATGAATGCATTTACAGGAAAGGGGACACATGATGATGTGTGGTATGTCAATTCAGGTGCATCTAATCATATGACCAGTCATGTTGAATAGTTTGGAGAGATATAGGACTTACAAAACCCAGGTTATGTGCAAACGGGTGATGATTCATGCCACCCAATTTCACACATTAGAAAGGTTCCCTTGTCCTTGTATGATGGCCAGACAAAGATTCTGACAGATGTATTACATGTGCCATCAATTACAAAGAATCTAGTATCTATTGGCCAAATGGTAGAGTAGAGGTTGCATGTTTGATTCAATGCAAAAGGTTATTTTGTAGAAGACTTTAATGATAAGTGTAGGTTGGTCACAAAAGGAAGTAGAGTTGGCCGAATGTTTACCTTAGATGTTGGAATTCCTGTAATGGATGCTGCTATGTATGCTAAAGGAAAAGGAATAGTTGCAGATATTGAAATATAGCATAAACGTATTGGAGATGCAAATGTGCAAAGGATGAAATTAATCCAGTCCAGCGGATTGGTTATAGGGTTGCCTTATTTTAGAGTTGCAGAATTGCATAAAGTCTGTGAAGCATGCCAGTTTGGTAAGCAGGCGAGACTACCCTTCTCACATGATAGAGAAGTGAGTAGAAATATACTTGATGTAGTACATACAGATGTTTGGGGGCCTACACAGAATGTATCTCTTGGTGGTAGCAAATACTTTGTCACATTTATTGATGACTGTTCAAGGAAGCTATGGGTATACTTCATGAAGGAAAAGAGTGATGTGTTTGAGCACTTCAAATCTTTTAAGACAGATGTCTACTGAAATAGAAATAGGCTTAAAAGTGAAGTGCTTGAGATTAGATGGAGGGGGAGAGTACCTCTCTAATGAGTTCAGTGGATTCTTGAGGACTCATGGGATAAAGAGGCAATTTACTTGTAGGTATATCCCACAGCAAAATGGTGTTGCATAAAGAAAAAACAGGCATATTGCAGAAGTTGCATGGTCATTAATGGGTGGTTGAAAAGAATATGCCCAAATATTTTTGGTTTGAGGCTATCCATACTGTTGTCTACATTATGAACAGAAATCCCAAAGCTGTAGTTCATGGGATGACTCCTGAAGAGTGCTTTACTAGCAAGAAGCTCGATATATCATACTTGAAGGTATTTGGATGTATTGCATATGTTCATGTGCCAGATGAGCTATGGAAAAAGCTTGATCCAAAGGTTGAAAAATGTATTTTTATTGGGTAATCTTTAGAGCAGAAAGAGTATCGCTATTATAAACCTGTCACAAGTGAGTCTAGAGTGAGTAGGGATGTTATCTTTGATGAGATGGGCAGCTCGTATGCACCTACTGGTGATGTATTAAATGATGATAATGATCAAGACAGCTTTGTGTAAAAAGAAAAACAAGAATCACAGAGTCTTAGTGGACCAGAAACATAATTTGGTACTATACCTATAGTGAGCCTTTGGTCTGGGAGACTAAGGAATAGTCCCACATCTTTAGGTGGATCTATAAGTGTTACAGGGAAGGACAAAGGGAAGAAGAAAGTGTTGGATGGTAATGATGCATCTACCAGTCATTTGGGATTTGATGGAGATTCTAGTGGTTTGGAGAGTTTGGATGATGAGCTTGGCATTCCTTCAGTCAGGACACCATGTGTACAAAGAGCTCATAGTAATGTAAAGGCTCCATTGAGTGATCCGATGGTATGCAGATCTAGCAAGGTCAAATACCCTATTAAAAGATTTGGCAGGACCAACACTGTCAACAATTTCGTTCCTACCCAAGGTAATGGCCGCAATCTCTGTTGCTTCCATTGCAACGAGTTCGGTCACTTTAAAAGGTAGTGTCCCAAGCTTAACGGAGGACAACGTCAAAGACCATTCTAAGAAACCGTCCGTGGCCAAGGAGCCGCCGTCATGGCCAAAGGGAGAACCTCTAGTGTTGCCAAAAAGGAGCTGTGTGATGAAGAAGACCCATCCATGGAAGCAGATATTGAGAGGGCAACGATCCATGCCGCTCTCCACAAGAAAGGCTCAAATTGCCAAATCTCGATGATTTAGACTCCATCGGATTATCAAGGTAAAAGCTTCAAAACCTTGATTGATTGTGGCAGTACACATTCCTTCATTTCACCAGCCTGTGCAAAAAGATGAGGAATAGCCACAAAAGATGCACCTACCTTACTTGTGGAATCAGCAAATGGTCGTGAGATCACTTGTACCAGGCAAACTGCTAAGGTGAAATTCCTACTGGGAGGAGAGTCGACTTTGGTCAGATTTAGGGTTATGAACCTAGATATCCACGAGTGTTTGCTCGGAATGGATTGGCTTAAACCTAATGATGCCCACATTCACTGTGGAAAGGACCAAGTTTCCTTTCAAAATTCTGAAGGGGAACTGGTCATAACTCAAGGAGAGGCTGGGAAGCCAAAAATTCAATTGGCCAAAGCATCTCGGATAATAAAAGGAGTTAGAAAGGGGCTACCTATCTATTGATTAAGCTAAATAAGCTACACCAAAATCAGGAGTTTGACGAAGAACCTTCATGGCTAAAGGAATACGCAGTCATATTTCCTGAAGAGCTGACGGAACTTCCTCCTCAAAGGGAAGTTGATCACGAAATCAAGCTAGCACTAGGAGCTGCACCAATCGCAAAGAGACCATATAGAATGTCCATCCCGAAAGCGATTGAGCTGAAGCAAGAAACTCTTAGACCAAGGCTACATCCGTCTTAGTAGTTCACCATGGGGAGCTCCAGTACTATTCCAAAAGAAGAAGGATGGAATGTTTTGATTATGCATTGACTACAGAGGGTTAAATCAATCAACCATTAAGAACAAATACCCCATTCCAAGAATAGATGAACTTATTGACCGTCTTCAAGGTGCGAAGATCTTCTCCAAGATTGATCTCAAGTCTGGATACTATCAGATGAGGATCAAGGAAGAAGATATCCCAAAGACGGCATTCAACACAAGATATGGACACTTTGAGTTCCTGGTTATGTCATTCGGGCTGACAAATGCACCTGCTACCTTCAACAGGTTAATGTAGGATATCTTTAGGCCATATCTTGATGACTTTGTACTCGTTTTCTTCGACGATACCTTAGTCTACTCCAAATAGGAAGAAGATCATGAACCCCAGCTTCGCATCGTCCTTGAAACAATGAGGGCACACAAGCTTTATGCCAAAAAGAAGAAGTGTGCGTTTTTCAAACGACAGATTGAATATTGGGATTCATTGTATCATCGGAAGGAATTTTAGTAGATCCAGCAAAGGTCAGAGTTGTTCTGGAGTGGCTAACACCAACAAATATCAAAGAAATATGCAGTTTTATTGGATTGATAGGATGGTAGTAGTACGACAAACACCTCAAGGTGCTAGGTGGGGTTTGGTTACGTTAAAAATTCTGCCTAGTATCGCACTTGGGATGCCAAGTCAAGACTTTCAATCCCAAAGGTCCTACCCACATTCACGGAATGTTAGGATTAGCTGAACACCCATGCAAGAACAATCTAGGGTCCTCACCCTAATGATCAGATGACCAAATGCTAGACTTCTGCAAGGAAGTTAGGAACCCTAGGGCCAAACGTTGTCAGCCTAGTAGGGTTAGGGTTGGGCTGGGTTAAGAAGACTCCCAAACCCTACATCTTGACCAAAGTATTCTTGACCCAAGAATATCGTCTGACAGGTGAAATAATCCCGCAAGTTAGGTGCGACACTTGTCTCATGCAACAAGTTGCAACATTGCATGATTTTGTGTTTAAATCACAAAGTAGAATTGCCACTCCTTAGAACAAGGTTGGCGAGTTCTAAGTGCGAGTCTAACTTGCAAGAGGATGAGTGGTCATCCTGCTACATCACCCTTCCTTGGGGATGATTTGCCAAGTTAGGGAAGTTATGTATTGCCCATCAAGAAAACCAATCAAGATAGGATAACGAGGTTGTCCAGAATTTATTGACCTTAAAGGAACCTAAGGTATTTGTTAATTTGGGTTAATAGGGTATAAACCCTAACCCAAAGATAAAAGGGTAAACAAGCAACGAAACGCTTGGGATCTCACCAAGTCGCAATTGATCCCGGATCAAATGTTGGATGCATTCGGAGAGAAGGAATTATACCTTAACAATTGGCCAAACAAACGATTGATTGTGTTTGTACAATTAGGAGCACTGTTTGTACTTCTTTGCTCAATGAACTAAAGCTGGAAAAATAATTAATGCTTCAGGTTGAAGGCTTGGAGGGAGAGGCAGCGTTAGTTACCCTTGACTGTCTGCCTGACCCTATCCAAGGGGGTTGTTAGCCGCGCTGGGTACGTGGATTGAACCCACCACGAGAGGTCCCTTCGTGGGTGCTACTTGGAGCAGGAGGACGCTTGGGTGCCGGGGGGGGCTCTGGCCGTAAATCCCTTGCCTCCGGGTCCTGCACAAGAGGCCGACGTGACTCAAGATTGGATCTTGAGGCCCGCATACTAGTCTACGGGCGGAAACTTGGAATAGCGATCCCTGAGGATTGTTGGAATTGCCTTCAAGCGGATTATGGAATTGCCTTTGGGCGGATTATGGAATAGCCTTTGGTCTGGATTATATGATGTATTCCAAAGATTGATAAATAAGATCAATTATTGAAAAGGAACTTGTTTGACATTTTTTTCTATGTCAATGCTTAAGTTACGTGAAGGAACTGGTGATTAATTGGCTAAATAAGCAAGCTGTTTTTACTTGTCAAACTAAAAGTGATAGGTAATTAGATAACTAAAACAACCCTGAGGAAAGTGCGGTGGATGCGACCATGGGTCCATCCTACAGAAGGGTGGTCCCGGTTGGCCGAGAACTTTTCTCAATGGAATTGACAGTAAGGTGACGATGACCTAGAATCTAGAGAACTAGAGTCCCGATTTATGCTGTTTTAGGGGAACAGAATGGGACTATGCCTTACGGGTAGAGAGGTCAAGCTTTGCATCTCTCTTGTTTCCCATTCTCCTTGAACCAAGCGCAGTATAAATCCGCTTTGACCCTGATGTTTCTGCGTAAAGTAGTTCATCTGGGGTTCGACGCTAGTTACCTCCAAGGAACTTGACCATTAGGAAAACCCTGATCCAGGTCGATCCTAAGTGGAAATAGCCGAAATGCTTTCGCTTCATGGCAGAATCGGGAAGATCTAGATCGCAAACCCCGTGACATTTCGTGGGAGTGCCGGGCGGTGCTTTGTGGACTCTCTTCCCGATGGGCTGCTAAAATGTGTCCTACGAGTGAATAGATGACACGTTACAGAGAAGAGGAGTAGAAGACAGAGAGGGAGGGAGAGAAAAATAGAGAAATAAAGAGAGAGAGGTGGGGAGAGAAAAATAGAGAGAGGGTGGGAGGGAGGGAAAGAAACAAATAGCAAGGGAAAGAAAACAGAGAGGAGAGAAAATGAGAGAGGGAAGAGAGAGAACTAGAAAGGGAGGGAGAAAGAAATAGATAGAGAGGGGAGAGAAAAGTAGAGGGAGGGAGAGAGAAATAGAAATGAAGGAGAGAGAAAAGTAGAGGGAAGGAGGGAGAGAGATTTAGGGGAGAGAGAGAGAGAGAGAGAGAGAGAGAGAGAGGGAGGGGAGGGAGAGAAAAATAGAGAAACAAAGAGAGAGAGGCAGGAGAGAGAAAAATAAAGAGAGGAAGGGGGATATATATAATGTCTACAGAGAGGTGCCATTTTATCCTAAGGAATGAACTTATTGCGACTTGTAAGAAGAGTTCATGGGCGTGCAACGGATAGAGTGCCTGAGCCGATAAACCCATTGGAGGGTATGCCACTAACTACGCCCTTGACATGAGAAGACATTGGGGACCGTTTGGACCTTCCTCTAAGCTTGGAGCCTGAGATGGAGATAATGATCGACGCATTACCATCCACCATGGATACCAAGTTATCTGATCCATTGAGAGAGGAGGTGTCCATACCATTATATGATGGATACTAGGCATCTCGCTTACAGATGCTACTTGCTCTCCTAAGTATATAGGCAAAGTATGGATGGAGCAATGTGACTTTTACTGAGTTGTTTAGGTATATTCTATGCTCCTTTGTCTTTGACTCCATTATAAGAACGATTTTTACTTTCTTCAAAGGTGTTTGGGTTTTTTGCTAAAATATCACATGCTGCCACCTGGAAACATGATGCCCGAGTCTCGTGATGATGCACAACTACTGTTACGGAAGCTTGGTATGGACTACAACAACATTCATGCATGTGTTAACAATTGTATGCTATTTCAAGGAGCCTACGAGACCATGGACATACTCGAAGTGTGGTGCTTATAGGTATTGACATGACTTGCAAGGACAAACCATTCCTCAAAATGTTCTCAAATACTTTCCACTTATACTATGCATCTATCATATGTTTCACATGTCAAGCATGGCGAGCTTAAAATGTGGCATGCGCAAAATGGATCCACATATGGAATCTAGTGGATACCAACAAATTCACAAGTATGGAGTCACATTGACTCCACCTTTTCACGAGAGTCAAGGAATCTTCAGCTCGGTCTTGCTATGGATGGCGTAAATCCACTTAGTCTTTGCTCAACTTCTTATAGTGTGTGGCCAATAGTCCTTGTAAACTATAGCATCACGCCATCGCTTTCACACACAGTCACTAATATTCACGAATTATTGTTTCACCCTAAACTTCATTTTACTAACAAAGTATCCTTAAATAAACTCCATTAACTATGAGATTTTGTTAACACATTTTGACCAAAAAGTAAACTAGAGTTGCTTTTTATACTTTCAACAAAGTCTCTCTCTATCTTTACTTATTAATTTTCTTTTAGTTTTGTTTCAAATTTTATTTCATAATAATTACTCTGAAGCATAAAAGTAAACATCCCCTTAACCATATATTTTCATAACCAATACATATTGCATGCAAAGTATCAACAATTAATGTTATCATTGTTTCTTAATATTCACTAATCACTTCCTAAAAATACCTAAAAATTGTCATTTTTAACATGAACAATTATGTATCTTTATACTCAAAGCTCCACAATGGTTGAAAATTCATAAGTAGGTCCCTCTAACCATGATTTAACTTTTTTAAAATATTTTTTTCTTAATCTTTCATTAATCTTCTTAGATATCTTTAATTATGATAAAAATATCAATTTAATCACTGTAAAATGCTCATATATCTCATTATATTTATCATTTGAAGGTGACATTTCATTTTTAATAGATGTAAGATAATGGGATATGACTTGGCCACTACATGAACTGGTAATTAGTATCATTAGTATTTAGTAAAATATAAAAACCATTCTCTTGAGGAGTCCTAATGGATTCAAAATTCATATTTATCTCCTACTTATGATTTATTCATTGTTGATTACCATTCACAATCACATTAAAAATTTTGAAGGTCACATATTTGCCACACTAAGACAGTGACCTATGACACTTGAATAGCGTAGAATTATTTTATTTTGGATGCAAGCTCCTTAACATGATGGTTATATGTGCACAAGTACTAGTGACTATTTGTGAACTAATTTATAAAAACTTGAAAATATCATTTTGATGTATATCTTGATTATATTAGAATTGATATTCTAGATCTTACATTTAGGAAGGATATCCACTTGAAGAAAATAATTGGGAAAGATGAGCCATGCAAGGAAGAGAAATGTGTGGCTTAGTTTTGGGATGTCTATTGTATTTTGAGCACTAAGAGAATAAAATTAAATAAATACATGCAAAATGTGCTCACCCATGCATGGGGGTATGATTGTATCCAATTGGTCTCTTGCACACTCTTTTTTCTCAACTCTATTCTTTGGCAAATGGTTATTTATGAATTTTCTTCAATTGAGTTTACGGCTATGGTGATTTATTGCAATAAAAGTAAAGATTTCCTTCACTAGTAGCTCTTGTCACCCTGATTTACCTTTCTTAAGAAAGGATGATAATGATGCACCTTGCCAACAAGCACCAATGCCATAAAATAAAAGAAATTCAAATGGTCCTTTGTATGTGACGTTCCTAGATGCTTTCTCAAAAGATGAATTCCTAAGCCAAGAAGTGATTATTCCTAAAAACAAAAGTGAAACAACCCTTATTCCATTTCATCATCCAATAGTATTAGAGGTGCCATAGTCAAATGTAGAAGAAGCTAGTTTCAACAGAGCATTAGAAGAGGATGCAACTCCCTTCAAGGAGCTTGACATATGCCTAGAACCTGTCCATGGATCATTGGTCCTCTGTGACCTACTGAAAGAAAACCTGGATGTGTTTTCTTGGTCATACAAGGACTTGAAAGGGATTGACCCCACTCTATGCCAATATCACATTGATCTGGAGCCTAATGCTAACTTGTAGGGCAATGTTAGAGGTGCATAAATCCTAATTGGCCTCGGTCAAGACAAAGTTAATGAAACTCTTGGAGCTTGAGTTTATCTATCCAGTGGCTAACAGTAAATGGGTTTCTCCCATTCTAATTGTACCCAAGAAGAATGGGAATCTTCACATTTGTGTGGACTTCCGCAAATTGAAATCCAAAACAAAGAAAGACCATTTTATTATCCCTTTTACAAATCAATTGTTGGATATAGTCATGGGACACAAACTCTATTCTGTCTTTGTAACATCCCCCGTGTGCCCGTGTGCCTTCCCCATGCGAACCACCTCCCCTTTTAAATTTTTAATTTTTTTTTGAAAAATTTTAAATCCCTCTCTCTCTCCCCGTCGACAGCATGTTAGGGAGAGAGAGAGAGGGAGTGAAGTGAGAGAAGGGGGGCAAAGATGGTGGGGAGGGCCGTCTCCTCCCCCCATAAGCCATCTCCCCCCCCCCCCAACCTTAAAAGGCAGCCGTGCCCCCCCTCCCTGGCTCTTGATAGGCAAGAAGAAACCCCCCCTCGTGCTTCGCCACCCCTCCTCCGTTTGCAGCAGCAACGTGCCCCCTCCAATTTCGTCCGCAGGAAGAAACCCCCCACCCCCTCCCCCCCTTGGTCAATCTGCGCAGTGCGCCCCCTTGGTCGTGATTAGAGAAGGGGAAGGAGAAGAAAAAGGAGAAGAAGAAGGGAGAGAGAGAGGGAGAAGGAGAAGAACAAGGAGGAAGAAGAAGGAGAAGAAGAGGGAGAGAGGAGAAGAAGAGAAGAAGAAGAAGAAGGGAGAGAGAGAGGGAAAAGGAGAAGAAGGAAGAAGAAGAAGGAGAAGAAGAGGGAGAAAGGAGAAGAAGAGAAGACGAAGAAGAAGGAGAGAGAGAGGAGAAGGAGAGAAGAGGAGGAAGAAGATGAAGAAGAAGAAGGAGGAGAAGAGGAGAAGAGGAAGAAGAAGAGGGAGAGAGAGAGGAGAAGGAGAGAAGAGGGGGGAAAAGAGGAAGAAGGAGAAGGAGAAGAAGAGGAGAAGAGGAAGAAGAAGAGGGAGAGAGAGAAGGAGAATGAGAAGAAGAAGGAGGAGAAGATGTGTTTGTGCCCTAAATTACATAAAGGAACCTATGATTAATGCATTAATTAAGGGAGCTGCTTTTATGTGTCAAACATAATGTGGTAGGTAATTAGATAACTAAAACAACCCTTGAGGGAAGCGTGGTGGATGTGACCATCGGGTCCATTCTACGGTAGGGTGGTCTCGCTTAGCCGTGAGCTTTCCTTAATGGAATTTATTTGATGCAAACACTAGATAGACAAGGACCTTAGAACTTGTAAGTTAAAAACTTGATTCATACCATTTTAGGGGACCGGAATGGGACTATGCCCTACGGGTAGAGAGGTCGAGAGCAATGCATCCCTCTCGTTTCCCATTCTCTTTGAACCAGGTGCGGTATGAGTCTCCTTTGGTCCAGTTGTATCTGTGTAAAGTGGAGCAGTTACAAACCGACGCTAGAAGGCTGTTAAGAAGACCCGACTACAAGGAACCCGGTCTTCAGGTCGATCCTAGTGGGAATGGCCAGATAAGTTCTGTTGCGAGGCAAACTCGAGAGACCCTAGTTGGCAAACCCCGTGTCATTTCGTGGGAGTGCCGAGTGTTGTCTTCTAGATATATCTCTCGATGGACTGCTAAGACATGTCCCACGATTTGAGGAGCAGGCACATTACACTCTTAGATGGCTTTAGTGGATACAATCAAGTGCAGATCATAAAAAAATTAGTCAAATACAACATTTACTATAGAATGGTGGTCTATGTGGTTCATGAGGCTCTATCCTTGCTTAAGAAAAAAGCTGATGTGAAAGGACAAATGATGAGGTGGCTATTCTTATTCCAAGATTTTGAGTTTAATGTAGTGACAAAGCCTGGTTACACCCATGTGCTAGCTGGTCTATGTGGTTCATGAGGCTCTATCCTTGCTTAAGAACAAAGCTGATGTGAAAGGACAAATGATGAGGTGGCTACTCTTATTCCAAGATTTTGACTTTAAAGTAGTGACAAATCCTAGTTACACCCATGTGCTGGCCAATCATTTATCATCGATTGCTCAAGGGAATGAGGAGCAAGGTAATTGGGAAATCCCTAATGCTTCTCTATTTCTAGTGGAGACAGTAATCCCATGGTATGCAAGCATTTCCAACCTTTACACAATAATACCCTATTGGCATCTCTGTCAAGATTGTGGGAGAGAAGGAAGGAGTCTCGCTTGAAGCTTTCTTGCTTGCACAATGGGGGAAGACACACAAGGGTGGAGGCTGAAAACAGTTTTCCTCTTCTTAGTTGTGTAAGCCAAAAGAACTCAAGTACAAAGAAATAGAAGAACCCTAGATATGGGTCTCAACCAAACTCAACTAACTAAGGTGGCATACTAACCGAGCCACGAACTAGAGTAGATAAGGATAGCTATCATGTAGCTATTATTCAGGGGCGGTGTACCAACCGCGTCTGCAACTGACAAGTCGGTGACATAAATATACAACGGTCACCCTGGCGTATCACGAGTGGAGCTCGATATCTCAACACTCCCCCTCGAGCTCAATCCCAATTCCTGCACACCAAGCAGGTCTCTGAACTTGCGCAGCTTCTCTGCGCCCAATGCCTTCGTGAATATGTCAGCTACCTGATCCTCTGTGCTAACATAAACTAGATCAATAAGACCTAGTAAAACCCTCTCTCGCACATAGTGATAATGCACCTCAATGTGCTTTGTTCTAGCATGATAGACTGGGTTATTTGCCAAGTGTATACTACTCATGTTGTCACAATAAATGACAACTGGCCCATCTGTAGACTGATGCATATCATAAAGTAGCTTATGCAACCAAGCTACCTCACATGCAGCCATTGCTGCACCCCTGTATTCAGCCTCTGTGCTCGACAAGGCAACTGTAGGCTGTTTCTTGCTGCTCCAAGTGACTGCAGCACTCCCAAAAGAGAATACATATCCACTGGTAGATCGTCTATCAGAAATACTACCAGCCCAATCAGCATCAGTGTATCCATGCAACTGTATCTGAACCCCAGTCTCATAAAATAGTCCATACTGCAATGTGGACTTCACATACCTGAGTATGCGTCTAGCCGCATCCAAATGCGGTTTCCTTGGAGCCTGCATAAACTGACTTACCAACCCAACAGCATAGCTCAAATCTGGCCTGGTAATAGTCATATAAATCAAGCTTCCTACTATGCGTCTGTACATAGTAGGGTCTTCCAGAAGCTCACCTGCATCTGTACTCAGCTTCACATTCTGCTCCAAAGGAACTGAAATAGGCTTACAGCCTGTCATCCCATATTTGGACAGCATGTCCAGTCCATACTGCCTCTGCAAGAGTTGTATCCCACTTGGTGATCTAATCACCTCAATGCCCAAGAAATAACGCAGCTCTCCCAAATCCTTCATCTCAAACTTCTGCTTCAATAGCATTTTCACATGAAGAATATCTTCATCACTGTCACCTGTCATAATCAAATCATCAACATAAATGACAAGCAGCATAATACCTTTCTCTGTTTTTCTCACATAAAGTGAGAAATCTGCCTTGGAAATCTGAAAGCCAATAGTGACAAGATACTGTCCTATCTTGTCAGACCATGCTCTAGGTGCTTGCTTCAAACCATACAAAGCTTTCTTCAACCTGCAAACAAACTCAGGATGAACAGCATGCACATAACCTGGTGGCTGCTCCATATAGACCTCTTCTTGCAAATCACCATGCAAGAAGGCATTCTTTACATCCATCTGATGTAAAGACCATCCCTTTGATGCAGCCATAGCAATGACTACTCTTACGGTTGCCATCCTTGCAACCGGACTGAATGTTTCTTCATAGTCAATTCCATATGTTTGTGCATACCCCTTGACTACTAATCTTGCCTTGTATCTGTTCACAGAACCATCTGCATTGTGTTTCACCTTATAAACCCACTTACAGCCAATTGCATTCTTACCTTTAGGTAAAGGTACCAATTCCCACGTAGCATTTGCTTCCAAGGCATCCATTTCTTCATCCATGGCTTTCTCCCATTTTTCTTTTCCCATGGCTTCCTCAAAAGAAGTGGGTTCTGGTTCCTGTATTACTTTAACCATATATGCATAGTGAATGGCTGTAAATCCATCATATTTCAGCCTATCCACAGGATACCTAGCTCTCGTAGACCTACGCAAAGTAGGTTCACTCCCAGGTGCTCTCAAAACATCCCTGGTCTTCCTTACTCCAGGTGTAACAATAGAAGGAATACCCAACTCATCATCAATGCTCTGTTCTGAGCCACTGGATTCACCATCCACATAAGAGTGACCTGCATTCACATCAAACATGGGCTGATCAACCTTCTCTTTTCCTTTTCGTGATACCTGCATACCACTATCTGCATTACTTTGAGAAGATTCTCCTGATCTCAATCTGCCTGTCCATGGCGAAGAATGTGAACCACTACTAGAGGATGCTCCAGGTCCACTAATATTTTGTGACTGCTGCTGTGAATTTTGTGCAGCATTACCATTTTGTGCATCTACATCATCAATCACATTTACTGGTTTATACCAGCTACTCATCTCATCAAAAACAACATCTCTGCTCACTGTAAACTTACGAGTAGAAGGGTTATAGCATCTATACCCTTTTTGCTGCAGAGAGTAACCAATAAAGATGCACTTCTCAGCTTTTGGATCCAGCTTGGATCTCAGCTCATCTGGCACATGTACATAGGCAATGCAACCAAAAATTTTCAAATGAGAAATATCTGGTTTCCTACCAGTATACCTCTCCTCTGGAGTCATTCCATGTATTGCTGCAGTGGGTGTCATGTTCATTATGTAGACTGCTGTAGCAACTGCTTCAGCCCAATAAAAATCTGGCAAGTCTTTTTCATTTAGCATGGCACGAGATACCTCTCCAATATGCCTGTTTTTTCTTTCTGCAATTCCATTTTGTTGTGGGGTATGACTGCATGAATATTGCTGCTTTATGCCATGCTCCTGCAGGAACCTTGCAAACTCATTTGAGAGGTACTCTCCCCCTCCATCTGACCTTAGGCATTTTATCTGCAGGCCTGTTTCTTTTTCAACCATCGCTTTAAGAGTTTTGAAATGCCCAAAAACTTCACTTTTCTTTTTCATAAAATACACCCAAACTTTTCTGCTATAGTCATCAATAAAACTGACAAAATAATGACAGCCTCCAAGAGATGCAGCTTTAGTTGTCCACACATCAGAGTGGATTAATTCCAATGGCTTCTCACTCTCTTGAACATGTCTAGGAAATGGTTTCCTTGCCTGTTTTCCAAACTGACAGGCTTCACATACCTTATGCATTTCTGCAACCTTGAATTTCGGCAAACCTGCAACAATATTTTGGGCCTGCATTGATTTAAGTCGTTGTACATTAACATGACCAATGCGTTTATGCCAGATATCAATATCTGCAACTACACCGGTCCCATGTGCAAACATTGCTGCACTCAATTCAGACATGTCTGCATCCAATGTAAACATTCTGCCCTTCTTCTTTCCTTTTGCTATCAAGCGACCTTTATTTTTCATATCCTCAACAAAGCATCCATGAGGATTAAATCTGACCTGCAAGCCCTGCTCAACCATTTGACCAACAGAAACCAGATTCTTGGTGATATTCGGAACATGAAATACATCGGAGAGGTATTTCTTTTTCCCATCCTGCATAGACAAAGGTATTTTTCCAATCTGCACAATAGGATGTGCAGTATCATCACCAGTCTCCACAAATCCTGGTTTTTCCATTTTCCTTGCATCCTCCATCCATTCTGCATGACCTGTCATGTGGTTTGACGCACCTGAGTCAACATACCATACATCGTTGCTTTCTTCTGCACTTGTCACAGAATTGTTCATGTGCTGCACCATAAACAGATGCTCATTTCTGTCATCACCCTGTCTACTAGAAGATGCATAATTTCCTTGTTGCAGTTTTCCATTCATGATGTCATTCTGCTTTTTGTAGCAGTCTTTAGCCATATGACCCATTTTACCACAATAGTAGCATTCAACATTACTGTTTGCATTTTGGCCTCTTTGCCATCCACCACGACCTCTTTGGCTCCCCCTGCCTCTAGAGTTACCACGTCCTCCTCCATAGGACTGATTTTCTTGAGTTTGCTGCATATTCTGATTTCTACCACGGCCTCCAAATCGGCCTCCTCTACCTCTGCCTCTACCTCTTCCAGCATTTGAGTAGAAGACAGCTTCTTTTGAAGTTCCTCCTGAAGAAGATGCACCACCATTTCTCTGCTCCTCAGAAATTAGAAGAGCAATCAACTCCTCAAAGTCAGGAAATCTTTCACGAACGGAAATGGATGTTCGAAACTGTGCATAATCCTTTCCTAGACCATTCAAGGTCACGGAAACTAAATCATCATCTTCCACTGGTGACCCAATGGAAGCAAGTGCATCTGCAATCTTCTTTACCTTCATGTGGTAGTCGTTGATGCTCATATTTTCTCTTTGCACATTGTGCAACTCTTGCTTGAGCTGCATTTTCCTGGCTTGCGTGTTTGTGCTATACATCTTTGACAGAGTATCCCATGCCTCCTTTGGCGTACTTGCATCCTGAATATGCACAATCATGGAGTCTGAAATGCTGATAGACAACCAGTACATAACTTTCCTGGCTCTCTCATGCCATGCTTTGAATGCCTGCATTTGCTGTTGATTGGGAACATCAGGAAGAACTGGTTCTTCTTCATTTCCTGCAACAAATTCCCAATATCCTTTTCCCATAAGGAAATTCGTCATTCTAAACTTCCATGCCTGGAAGTTATTCTTGTCAAGCTTTTCAGTTACAATCTGTGAAAGAGAATCAGACGCCATTACAGAAGACTGCAAAAAATTCTGTCACTGCAAAAACCACAGCTTCACCCTCACAAGGGCAAATCTGCAAAACTGGCGAAAGTGGTATTTGACCACACAGTCACTTCCTAGTGACGATTTTGCATAAACAGGAACCAAGGATGATTCTGAAACTCCCAATGTCTCTGCGCACAAGCATACGATGCAATTTCTACAGTAACTTTTCACCGACCTGTAGAACAGTGGCTGAACAGCATAAAACTGAGCCTTTTCCTGAGTGCGTGCAGAAAACTTCCGTCTGCAAAACAGGCCCCGAAATGGCCTTAAATAAAAAAAACAAGGTCGCCAAGAGCTAAAGCTCTCTCCCGCAGCATATACTGCCCTCTTGCTTCACCGCGAAGGGCGTCTCAACCTGAGACAATGCACTCCTGCACTTTCCGGCTGTGCTACCTGCAGAGATCTGCTCCCAAAACAGAAAATGAAAGCAACACTGCTCCTCTTACCAGACCACCGCGAGCTTGGCTTGCTTTCTTGAGCTCCTTACCACGAACAAGGCTCTGATACCATGTCAAGATTGTGGGAGAGAAGGAAGGAGTCTCGCTTGAAGCTTTCTTGCTTGCACAATGGGGGAAGACACACAAGGGTGGAGGCTGAAAACAGTTTTCCTCTTCTTAGTTGTGTAAGCCAAAAGAACTCAAGTACAAAGAAATAGAAGAACCCTAGATATGGGTCTCAACCAAACTCAACTAACTAAGGTGGCATACTAACCGAGCCACGAACTAGAGTAGATAAGGATAGCTATCATGTAGCTATTATTCAGGGGCGGTGTACCAACCGCGTCTGCAACTGACAAGTCGGTGACATAAATACACAACGGTCACCCTGGCGTATCACGAGTGGAGCTCGATATCTCAACAATCTCTAGCTGAGCAAAGAAGAAAATTATATTGGAATTCACCCCTACACCATGCTAGGCGATGCATTGCATAAGAAAGGCAAGGATAAAGTGTTGTGAAGATGTATCACAAGAGATGAGATTGAGGTCATCCTAAAAGCTTGCCATGATGAGCCCTGTGGTGGATACTTCACAGGGAGAAGCAATAACCAAAAAGGATCTACTTGCAGGATACTAGTGGTGGATCTTACATAAGGATGCCTACACTATTATAAGTGTTGTGATGCCTATCAACAATGAATGGAAAAGCCCACTATAATTGCCTAAGTCACGACACATTTTAGTAGTCCATCGAGAGTCTGATCTAAAAGATACTACTTGGCACTCCCAGGGAATGTCACATGGTTTGTCGGTTAGCAAATCTTGAGTCTACTCCGCAATGAAACGTATCGGCCAACCCTATTAGGATTGACCTGAGTCTTTTTAGGTTTCTAATAGTCAAGCCATTCTACAGCCTTCTAGCGTGGTCTTCAAATGACTGATGTACTTTGCGCAGAGCATCTAAACCGAGGAGGACTCATATCGCACTTGGTTCAAAGAGAGTGGAAAACAAGAGGGATGCATTGTTTGACCTCTCTAGCCATAGGGTAAAGTCCCATTTTGGTCTTTTAAAATAATTGTGCTAGGGTTTTACCCTACATTATCTAAGGTCAATACATCATCACGGTTTGAATGATGAGAAGCCTCCCAGTTTTCTGGGACCACCTTGCCATAGGATGGGCCCATCAGGGGTTCTGTCCACCCACTTTCGTTGATAGCTTTAGCTTCCTACTTACCTAAGGGCACATTAGTGGTAACACATACAGGTAGCTTCCTAAATTAACCCGTTAGTCACATGTTTCTTTATGTAATTTTATGCATAGACATGAAAACAGATCAACCAAATTTCTTGAAAGTAAAATTTATATTAAAATTTCAATTGAGATGCAAATCTTGCCCATGGGATCATTCCCACAATCTGTAAGGATGTGTATTATTTTCCTCCAAGTTTCTGCTCTTGCACTAGTAACAAGGCCTCGAGATTCCTTCCCAAGTCACGTAGATCATTTGAGTAGGATTCGGGGGTAGGGGATTTATAGCTAGAGCCCCCCCTGGCACTCCAGCATCCTCCTACAAATAGACGTTTCTACGGAGAGACCTCTCATGACGGATTTGTTCCACATTTCCGATGTGGTTATTAAAAAAAACCCCCTTAGATAGGGTTGGCGGCTAGTTGAGGATGCTCAACACGCCTTTCCTAGGTGTCTCAACATGAATCCAATTTGAAAGATTTTCTTCTTATCAATTCCTTTGTTAGATGACTCATTTCCCGAACAGGTGTTCCTAAGTACAAACACAAGCAGAAGCTCACAATATGTACTAGACAATTCTTTATTCTCTTTGCTGAAGGAAATTCTGATTTGATATAATAGCATCTAGTTTTGGCTTTATCCCTATTATCGTCTGAGATTTCCAAAGATAACCTAATTTAATTTCCTCATTCTTTTGAATGAAGGAGTATCCTTGCAATGTTGATTACACTTTTGGACATTGGCTTCCATAAAATGAAACTCTATGTATCCATTTGAACTAAGGTTTGTTGCATAATTCATATAGTTACTTAAGGACTTTGAAATCCTTTCAGCTTCAAGCAAGATGGGCTTTGGGAAGAATCCTTCAACTCTTTAGGGTTTGAAATTCTTTCAACTTCTTAGGAACCCTACGTATTCTATCACAAGTTCAATCTATGTTTTGTGAGATGTAATAGGATTTCCTATTAGTTCAACCAAGCAAATGAATGCAGATGCATAAAATCTATCCGACTTAATTGCAGTTTAATGCGAATTCTTGAAACTTTTCATATATATATATATTAGCATGAAATTTCCATGCAATTTATGTGCAATTTTAATTGATCACCTAAGATGAATGCAATGAATTTTTTTTTCGTTGTACAGTCATTATCTCGAAACATGCTCAATGTAACATATTCACCTTTATTACGTGATGAGTAACGTTTTAGTAATCACCGAGAGTTTACCTTCTAGCCGTCTCCATTTGTACTCTTACCAAAATGATCAGATTTTTTAAAGCTCTTGTAAGGTGCCTGCCCCTCAAATGGAGGGACATGTCTTAGCAGCCCATCAGGAAGAGGGTCTAGAAAGCTCCGCTTGGCACTCGCAAGGAATGTCACAGGGTTTGCGATCTAGATCTTCCCGAGTCTGCCTCGCAATAGAAGTATCTGACCGTTCCCATTAGGATCGACCTGAAGTCTGGGTTCCTTGTAATCGGATCTTCCTAACAGCCTTCTTGCGTTGGTTTGCAAACCGCTCCACTTTGCGCAGATACAACTGGACCAAAACAGACTCATACCAAACTTGGTTCAAAGAGAATGGAAAATGAGAGGGATGCATTGCTCGACCTCTTTGCCTATAGAGCATAATCCCATTCCAGCCCCTTAAAATGGTATGAATCAGGTTTTTAACTTACAAGTTTTAAGGTCCTTGTCTATCTAACATTCGCATCAAATAAATTCCATTGAGGAAAGCTCTCGGCTAATCAAGACCACCCTTCTGTAGGATAGACCCATTGGTCACATCCACCACCATGCTTCCCTTAGGGGTTGTTTTGGTTATCTAATTACCTACCACATTATGTTTGACACATAAAAGCAGCTTCCTTAATTAACCCATTAATCACAGGTTCCTTTACGTAATTTAGGGCACTAACACGAAGACAAGATAAAACAAGATCAAACACTTCCTTAACTTATCTTCAGATTAATGTTTGTCTCCTGCCCATACAAGAGAATTAAGTGTCCCTTTCTGCCTCCGTAGAAATAATCCTCCCGTATCCTGGAATACATCAAGTATCATGCTCGAAGGCTGTCCCAGCAATCTACATGATTGTTGCTCCAAGGTCGTTTGTACGACCAACTGCTAAGGTGTGGTTCCTTTTTCCCGAATGCTCCCAACATTTAATCCTAGATCATTTGAGGCTTGGCGAGATCCCAATAATCTCAAATAAGATCATGCAAGTAAATGTTCTTGGTAGGTTAACTTATTTTGACTTGCTCTTTCCCTTGGGTTTTACCTTATGGTATCTTAACCCTAACTCAAAGCATTAACTGGTCAACCAAGGCAACGAACAAGCCTTATTCACAACCCAACCAAGGGTCTTTTATTCTTCGAGTTCTTTATATCATCTCCCTCTAACCAAGGTCAGTTAACACACTTGGCAACGCAATACTTTTCATCTACTCCTTCAGGGTATAGTCTAGATGCATGCGTCCCTTCCATCTCTCTTAGTGCGGTACTATGCAGAATTTTCCAATCAGACTCATCTTACTCCCACTTGGTATTCTTAATGCATTAATACAATCCATGATCTTTAACTCTTTTCACATTTAGTCAATGAGTAATTAACCCTAATGTGCAGGTACTTGTGTGGCCTAAGTTTCCCTACATCAGTGCAAATACATCTTGTGAATAGAAACTATCATTTCATGTGTTTAGCTTAATCATGGATGCAAATCGTGATTTTTATTGGTTAATTTAAGCATTGATCTACGTGAAGGTCTATCATTTTATGTAAAAATTTATGGAAATTGTATCATTTCATGTGCGTCAATCCATGCAGAATCCATTCTATTTGTCCACTTGACTTCCATGCAATCATCCCATATTTGCAATATTTTGTGCAACAATATTTCATGTACTAGGCTAGTCAATATTTCATGCAACTCATGCACCTGACTTTTCATAATCATGCACTTTATGGAAGAAAACCATGAAAAATAAGCAATAAGAATAGCGGGAGGGTTAGAGGACACCATTTTCGAGGGGATTTCTTGATGACCGCGAATGAGTCTTCGTGTTTGGCCTTCTGATTTCTCTTCGAGTTCTCTTCTTTCTCACCTTCTTCCTCTTCTTCTCCTCTCTCTCCCTCTTCTTATCCTTCTTCTTCTCCTCTCTCTCTCCCTCTTCCTCTTCTTCTTCTTCTTCTTCTTCTCCTTCTCTCTCCCCCTCTTCCTCTCCTTCTTCTTCTCCTCTCTCTCTCTCTCTTCCTCTCCTTATTCTTCTCCTCTCTCTCCCTCTTCTTCTTCTTCTCTTCTTTTTCTTCTTCTCTCTCTCCCTCTTCCTCTCCTTCTTCTTCTCCTCTCTCTCCTCTTCCTCTTCTACTTCTTTTTCTCTTCTTATCCTTCTCTCTCCTCTTCCTCTTCTACTTCTTTTTCTCTTCTTCTCCTTCCCTCTCTCCCTCTCCTTCTTTTCTTCTCTTTCTCTCCTCTTCCTCTTCTTCTTCTTCCTTTTCTTATTCTTCTCTCTCTCTCCCTCTTCCTCTTCTCCTTCTCTCTCTCCCTCCTTTTCCTCTTCTTCTTCTTCTTCTTCTCTCTCTCCCTCTCCCTCTTCTCCTTCTCTCTCTCCCTCCTCTTCTTCTTCTCCTCCTCTCTCTCTCTTCTTCTCTTCCTCACAAATCACAAGGGGGGGGGGGGGGGGGGGGGGGGGGGCTGCTGCCGCCACGAAGTTGGGGGGCGTACTGCTGTCAAAGGGGGGCTGGGCAGATTGACGGGGGGGGTTTTCTTCCCCTGCGGATGAGTTGAAGGGGGGTGCCTGTAGTCGAGGGAGGGGGGGAAAGGCTCTCCTTTATAGGGGGGAGGAGGGTGGCATGGCATCCACCCTCCCACCTGGTGGGCTGCATGCCCCCCTATACTATCACTTCACTCCCTCTCTCTCTCTCCTCGACATCCTGTTGACAAGGAGAGAGAGGGGGATAAAAAAATTTAAACTAAGGTTAATAATTTTAAAAAAAATTAAGTGGGGGGAGTTCCTACGGGGGGAAGGCATGGGGGGCACGGGGATGTTACAGCTCTATAACCCTAGGTCTACCTTGTAGGGAAAGTATCCTACCATTATCCATGGAGGACCTTGACCTGAAGGTTCCTAATTGACCTATCAGTCATCTATCAACAACTAGCTCACATCCAAAGGTGTCCTTCAAGAGGCTTCTTGTCCAGAAGGAGCAACTGCCATTACGCTTGGTTTATGGAGTACAACCCTTTTTCCCAGTAGTAGACTAAGGATTTACGAAATCCCTTCATAGTGCTCTAGCACATCTAGCGTACCTTTTCCCTAAGATAATTTACAGTTTGGGTTTTGAGACCAAACCCTAGGTAAGTCAGTGAATTGACCCTTCCTAGAGTTTCTTTCTAGCGTTTGTTTTTGGGGAAACCTCTCGACTAATCGAGACCACCTTGCCATAGGACTAGAGTCGTCAAGAATCCATCCACTTGCTTCCCTATATGGAAGTTCTTAGTTATCTAATTACCTACCACATTACATGAAACATATAAAAACATCTTTATCAATTAAAAAGATTCCTTTTATGCATAGTTGTTCTTTTGCATAATTTACTCACAGACATACAATCAGAATAAAAAAATTTCATTGATTATGTTCCATAACGTGTGTTCTCCCACCATTACAGGAGGAAAATTACAATTTCAGGTGCTACCTCATCTGGCACATCTGCACGTCACCAAGATCAAATCCACCTATAGCTAGTGTTCTTAGGTATCCCAAGTAGAACTTGGGCCATACACGGGACGAAGTAGTTCTTAGGTATGTAATGGATTTACTAGCCAAAGCCCCCTAACACCTTAACCACCCCCTACTTAATACGATCCATGCTGGGAGACCTCTTGCCATTGGAGTCAGTCCATGCTTCCACGGTGATAAAAACATCCCCTCTTGGTATGGGGATTCAACACCTTTCATTGGGGGAGGTATAGGGATAGTCAATTTATATTTGTTCCAATACTTAATTCAATGAAGATCTAATCTAGAAAATCACAAACGAGATTGATGTCTCCAAGCAATTATGACTTCAAACACTCATGCAGCTTTCAAGTGATCATTAATCTCGTAGCAATCAACCTTTGAAATTCACACAGTGAGCTCTTCCCCTAGGGTATCTAGATTTTGGGGTCTCTAACATCTCACTTTAAAGTTTATAATGACATTCTTATAACCAAGTTTCTTGGCCTTAAGTCCGTCTCTCCAACTTAGAGTTCTTTCAATTCTTAAAATCTTCTATTAAAGCTTCTATTTAAACTATATCCTTGACTAATTTCTTTGGGATTCGTTCTTAATAAATCCATCTTGAAAATTCCTCATGATTTCTCTTGAGTTCTAGAATTTGGTAGTTTCCCTAATAGTTTCTAGCCTATAAGATGTTCTAATAATTTATCAAGTGAATACTCTAAGATCAAAGTATTTCTTAAGAGACTTATGTTATTTCTATTGAATTTTGATAGAAATTTTTAGGAGAAAAACCTGTGGTATCGAAATTGGTAAAGGGTTATTATCCATGCCCGTGACTCCGTTAATGACTCCCGTTCTCGTAAATCCAATTGTTACTTCCATGTTAGTAGGTTCATTTGTGATTTCTGCTTTTGAATTCTTTTTCTTCGAGGCCATGATGGAAATATGATTCGTAGAAGAAGAAGAACACGATAACAATACTAGTTGGCAAGGGTGTATGAATTTTGATGATAATGATGGTTGTTGTGGGATTCAATGATATAGGCCTCACGAATGTTTCTTCTTGCCTCGTGGAGAGCAATACTTTTCTCTCGCTGGTAGACGGAATAGGGACGAGAGTAGAGGTATGACTTCTAACCAGAAAGATAGAATAGGATAAAGTTCTTTAGTGTCTTCTCTTCTCGGTTTAGAGTAGAAGAGGATGAGAGACCTTCTACGTATCCCCTTCCTTGGGTTGAATGGAAGGATGTCTCATCATATTGTGGAATAGAGTCTCCTTCTCGATCAATGTCTTGTCCTTGTCAAGATTGCTCTTGTTCCCCTTCTTGGTCATTCCTAAGCCCTCAATTTATAGTTTTGCAAGGAGGGGGTAAAAGAGAGGATGCTTTCTTTTTAGAATTTTTCAATGACATCATCGATGAAAAAGAGAGAATGCTTTCTTTTAGCACATCTAATGACATCATTGATGACATCAGAGAGGGAGCTCCATTTTTATAGCACGAAGATAAAAAATTTACGAATCTATGGGCAAGCATCGCATAGACCTTGGCATATTTGGCAACGGGCTATGAAGCCTTCATTGGCGCCATTGGTTGCATGCAAGAAGCTCCCACTAGCTTGTAGGAAAATCTTCCTGAGAGGTCACCCATCTCGACAGTGTCGTCACCCAAGTGCACTTTACTACCAAGTGACTATCCACTAGGCTAGTTCTTTTTGTTATTCTATACTACAAACATAGTTTTAATAAGCTAGTCTTGGGAGGGTCTCCCAAGTCATTCTTTTATGAACTGGCATTACCTCATTAATAATAATAATTATCTTCATAATGAGAGTCAGTTTCATAATTAGAGCTAGTAAATTAATTTTCTTTGAAATGTATATGCACATTTAAAAAAACTAAGTATTGGGGACATTACACTCAATTAAGTTGCAATAATTAATGTAAATGTTCTTTTCTTCCGATTTCTTTTCCCTAATACAATATGCACCTGATTCATAGGAGATACGTTTCTCATAGTGTGGTCCCTTGGTTTGTGGTCCCGTTGGTTGTGGTGGGAGTTTCAACATGTGGAGAGATCTTTTGCTTGGGGGACCATTGTTTGCAAGTGGATTTGAGAGATAAAGGAGGAATGGATTTGAGATGGGAGAGTGGATTTGATATGGGAGAGCGTAAGAGAAGATGGATTAGTCAAAGACCAAGATAGGGAGAATTGAGCTAACTCTCTCCCTTGCAGCCTCTTGGGGTACCTCTCTCTCTCTCTCTCTCTAGCTCCTTCTTGCAATCTCTTGGAGGGATATCCTTCTACCTCCCTCTCTCTACCTCTCTCTTGTAGCCTCTTGATGTCTCCTTGTGTTTTTCTAGCTTCTCCCCATGCCTCATATTTATAGCTAAATAAGAGAAGAAGGGTTGTGGCTGAGAAGAAGAGCTCTTATGGAGGGGATCTTGGAAAAATCAGCAATTTGATGCTGAAATCACAATTCTCATAGTTTCCTTGGCTCCGAAAGGGGGATAAAACCCCAAGATACTTGATTAGAAATCTTCCAGATCACTCCTTCCAAGATATTGTGATCGCGATGCGTGTGATTTCACCAATCCTTCTTTTTTTGTATTAAATCTCCAAAACAAGCTGAAAAGACCACTTGATTTTTTTACATGACATCCTGTTCTAGAAATCTCCATAGTTTTTAAGGATATTTACAATAAGTAATATCTAAAATATCTAAAATATACTAGTTTTGTCCAAAATCTAATATTTTTGGACTATCCATACTATACACATTAACACTAATGATTAATATGGCTCATAACTCTAATTCACGTTGTAGCTTTCGTGAAGGGTGGCTACAATCCTTGTCAATCTGGGAGAAATGTTGGATTACGACTTGTTTTTTTTAAATATTTTTAATTGAATAATTTTTTAAGTTATTAATGTATGTTAAATTTTTTTACTTTAGTTAGTAACCTTACTAACTTATTAATTGACTAACTAACTTTCAAACTAACCAACTAATTTTTAATTGTGTGGAAGTATTACATCCTCCTCCCCTTAGAGAAATCGAGATGTCCTTATCTCGAGAGAAACCGTGGGTATTGTTGATGAAGAGCATTCTCATCTATCCATGTAGCATCTTCTTTAGGATAATCCTTCCATTGGACAAGGTATTCTCTAAGGGTTGTACTCCTCAATTGTCTCTCCCTTGTATCTAGGATTTTATTTGGCTGTAGCTCAAGGACTCCTTGGCTAGGCATTACAATTTGTTGATCACTCAGTACATGGCTAGGATTAGGCACATATTTTTTTAGTAGGCTAACATGAAATACATTGTGAACTTTTATATTTTCAAGGATTTGAAGTTTGTAAGCATTAGGTCCTAGGCTTTTGAGGTTCTTGTAAGGCTCGCAATACCTTGGGCTAAGCTTTTTAAATTCTCCCAAGGATAAGGAACGCTTCTTGGTCATACACAAATGAAAACCATATTGTCCTCCTTGAAGAGCTGCTCTTGCCTATTAAAATCCGCATAAGCCTTCTACCCATCCTTGGCAGCTTTGATGTCTTGCCTAATGGCCTTTACCTGTTCATTCATTTCTTCTAGCATCTTCTTGGAAGCCTCTACCCTTAAAGTAGGGTCCAAGAAATTTAATGGAGAATGGAAATCATGCCCATACAATGCTTGGAAAGGTGTCATTTGAATGCTTTGCTGGAAGGAAGCATTGTAGGCAAACTCCACCAAGGGTAGATATTGGATCCACTTCTTGGGCTCATGACAAAAATATGCTCTAAGCATATCTTCAATCACTTGATTGACCCTTTTTTTTTTGCCATCAGTTTGAGGATGATAAGTTGTACTAAAACAAAGCTGAGTCCCAATAGCTTCAAATATCCCTCTTCAGAAATGAGATGTGAAAAGAGAGTCTTGATCTCACTGATGATCCTTTTGGGTAGACCATGGAATTTGAATATCTCCTTAATGAACAATCTGAAAATATTTGAAGCCTTATAATTTGTCTTTATCAGGATGAGATGTGAAACCTGGGTGAGCATATCTACTACAACCATAATTGAGTTGTACCCACATGGAACTAGAGGTAACCCAACAAAGTCCATGCTGATAAATTACCACTTTATCTGAGGGATGTCAAGGGGTTGTAACTTTCTAGGCATCTTGACATACTCTGCCTTGATGTGTTGGCAAGACAAACATTCCATGACATATTTGAGTACATCTCCCTTAATTCTTTCCCAATGATAGCTCTTTCTGACCATGTTGAGGATGTTGGCATATCGTGGATGACCAAAGAAAGGGGAATCATGTGCTTCCTAGAGTATCTGTTGTTTAAGTCTTTGGCTCAAAGGAATACATAGTCTTGTCTTAAAGTAGACTAGGTCTTCATAGACAAATTACTCTTGGTATTTAACTTTGAGTTTGGGACTTTGGTCCTTTTCTAGGATCTCCTTTATCATTTTCTGATATTGTGGGTCATGTTTGGAGTCCTCCTTAGCCAATTCAAGGATAGGGTTGCCTGGCATTGACACCATGGTGGCTACTGATCTGGCCATTGAAGGTTCCTCCATAATGAGAGAGTTGAGGAACACTTTACAACTTAAGGCATTAGCGACCACATTTTCCTTGCTAGGTCTATATCCGATTTCAAATTCATACTCTTGTAGCACCTCGATCTAGTGGCGTTGCATCATGTTGAGGTAAACCTAGAAGAAGATCCATTTGAGGCTCTTGTGGTTCGTGACCAAGGAGAATTTGTTCCCGAGCAAGTAGTGCCTCTAGAGTTTGAGGGCACGAATGATAGCCAATAGTTCCAAGTCATGAGTAGCATAATTTTTCTCATGTATTTTTAACTTCCTTGAGGAATATGCTACAAGAGGACCTTCTTGCATTAGTACACAACCTAGTGCAAGTGAGCTGGCATCTGTAAAAACTTTGAACTCCTTGCTCAAGTCTAGGAGCTTCAGAATTGGTGCTATCACTAAGCTATGTTTGAGTTGGTTGAAGCTTACTTGTTTAGTGGGCTGTCCACACTATGACAACCTTCTTCTTTAGTAGATATGTGAGGGGTGCCACAACTAAGGCGTAATCTTTGATGAAGATTCTATACCATCCTGTTAGAGCAAGAAAGCTACGCACTTCCTTAATAATGGTTGGTGGGGGCCATTCTTGTACATATTCAATATTTGCGTGATCCACAGAGATTCCCTTTTCTAATACAATGAAGCCTAAATACTCAATCTGTTGTTTGAGGAAGGCACATGTTTTTGGCATAAAGCTTATGCATCCTCATGATTTCAAGGACAATGCAAAGTTGAGGCTCATGGTCTTCTTCTTCCTTGGAGTAGACCAGGGTGTCATCAAAGAAAATAAGTACAAACTTGTCAAGGTATGGTCTAAAGATATCTTGCATTAGCCTATTGAATGTAGTAGCAGCGTTGGTTAATCCAAAGGACATTACTGTGAACTCAAAATGACCATATATGGTGTTGAAAGCTATCTTTGGAATATCCTCATTCTTGATGCAGATTTGGTAATATCCCAACCTTAAGTCAAATTTTGAGAAGATTTTTTCCCCTTTTAGGCAATTAAGTAACTCATCTATCCTTGGGATAGAATATTTATTCTTGACAGTTACTTGATTCAGCCCTCTATATTTGATGCATAGCCTGAGCGTTCCATCCTTCCTCTTTTGAAACAACACAGGAGCTCCCCATGGCAAACTACTAGGATAAATGAACCCCTAATCTAAAATTTGTTTGAGGTGCTCCTTTAATTTGATAGCTTCAGGAATAGACATTTTGTAAGGTCTTTTTGCAACTGGAGCGACGCCTAGTATGAGTTTGATCCCATGGTCAATCTCCCTTGGGGACAGTAGCTCCGTTAAGTCTTCGAGGAACACATATACATACTCCTTCATCCATGAAGGTTCTTCTTCAGACTCCTTGCTTTGCTCTAGCTTATTGAGCTTGATCAAGTAGATGGATAAACCCTTCTGCATTCCCTTAACTATGTGTGATGCCTTTGCTAATTGGATTTTTGGTTTACTAGCCTCCCCTTGAGTTGTGACTAGTTTCCCTTCAGAACTTTTGAAGGAAATTTGGCCCCTTTCATAGTGAATGTGGGCATCATTGGGTATTCACCAATCCATGCCAAGTAAGCATTCATGAGCCCCTAAGTTCATTACTTTGAATTTTACAAATGTTGGCTTTCCACCAAGTAAGAATCTCACTTTGGCAATTTGTCTACAACTATTGTGGTTATTCCTAGCTTTCTTGCACAAGCAAGAGGAATAAAAGAATGCATACTTCCACAGTCAATCAAGGTTTTGAAATTATTACCTTGGTAGTGTGAAGGGGTTTGGATCATCGAGAATTGGCGATTTGGTCCCTTTTTATGGAGTGGCATGGACTGTTGCCTTTTTAATCTCTGCTTCCATAGTTAGTTCTTTCTCTTCATTTAATTCCTTGATGGTGATATTGGAAGTCCTTGTCCTCTCCATTGTTGCTTGACCCTAACCACACATAGCTCTGGTTTGCCCACAGAATCGTCCTTGGCGATGGTTCTCGCCAAGTTCAGGATGCTCTCTTTTGAAGTTCCTGGGTTACTTGCAGTAGAAGCATTGCAAGTTTTGGTCATTTCTCTATGTAGGAACAAAGTCAATGTTGACTGCATTCACCTTTGGTTTCTTCCACTGTCCTTGACCTTGTCCTTATACTCTTTTCAATTGGGCTTTTGTCGTTCCCTAGTTCTGGTTTTTGTAAGACCAATATCTATTATTCTTGGATTTGGGCTGAACTTCTTGGGCAATGGGACCTGCTCTTATCAACGCGTCTTGTAAATCTATAGGATGTATAGATTCCAATTGAGTATTCATTGGTGGATCTAACCCATCGCAAAATTTGGGAACTTGTTGGGATATGCTCATAGTCGGGGCGTACTTTAGCAAGAAGACAAATTTTGAGCACTATGCCTCCAGAGATAGACCAAATTGCTTTATCTTAAAGAACTCGTTCATCTTCTGAGTCATGTATGCCAGTGGCATATATCTCCCTTGCACTGCCTCTTTGAGTTTGTCCCAAGTTACTGTTCTTTTAGGTACTACTTGGTCCTTGCACCACTGCTTCCACCATAGCCTAGCTTCACTAGTCAGCTTGAGCTTGGCAATCATAGCCTAGTTTGCAGGTGCTGTTCATGCTGCATTAAAGTAATCCTCTATAGATTCAATCCATACTTCAACATCAGCTTCAATAGTTTTCCCTTTCCCATCAAGTTCTGATGATTTGATTTATTGGTTTTCTCTGATACCAATTGTAACATGCATAGTTCGCGACATGTTTTAGTAGTCTGATCTAAGAGACGCCACTTGCTAGTACTCCCACGAAATGTCACAGGGTTTGTCAGTTAGCGACTCCTGAGTCTACTCTGCAACGAAACGTATCGACCAACCCTATTAGGATCGACTTGAGTCTTCTTGGGTTTCTAATGTGGTCAAGTCATTCTATAGTCTTTTAGAGACGACCTACTTTGCGTAGAGCATCTAAACTCAGGCGGACTCATATCGCACTTGGTTCAAAGACAATGGGAAATGAGAGGGATGCATCACTCGACCTCTATACCTGTAGTGTAAAGTCCCATTCTGGTCCCCTAAAACGATATGAGATAGGGTTATACCCTACATTCTCTAAGGTCAATACATCATCGCAATTTGAATGATGAGAAGCCTCTCAGTTTTTTGGGACCACCCTGCCATAGGATGGACCCGTCAAGGGTTTCACCCACTCACTTCCCTTGATAGCTTTAGTTTCCTGCTTACCTAAGGGCACATTAGTGGTAACACATACAAGAAACTTTCTCAATTAACTTGTTAGTCACATGTTCCTTTACCTAATTTGATGCATTGATATGAAAACATATAAGGCAAATTCTTTGAAAGTAAACTTTATTTTAAAAGTTTAAATGAGATAAAAATCCCATCCATGGGATGATTTCGGCAATCCACAAGGATGTGTCTTATTTTCCTCCAAGTTTCCACCCTTGCACTAGTAATAGGGTCTCGAGATTCCTTCCCGAGTCACACGTTGTCGGAGGGGTTTTTGTTGAAAGGTCAAATCCACCGGGGATTAGAGATAGAAGGAAGTAGAGATAGGAGATGGAAGAGAAGAAAGAGAATAGACAAGAGGTAAACACGACAAAGACAAAGCACAATAAACTGAATCAATATGTATTGAAAGAACCTGGAATCTTTGCACTACTCAAAAGCAATCTCCAGGCATTAGATCTCCTGGAGCTTCTTCATAGAACAAAACCTTCATCAAGATTATAACTCCTTCTCTGCTACTTGGAAACCAAATCTGATAACTTTGATCGCTCCAAAAGGGGAGTAAAACCTCAGGATACCTGATCACGGATCTCCCTGATCACTCCTTCTTTCTCTTTTAGTTCAAAATGCAGTTTTCAGCCTATTTACAACTATCGCGACGCGCACAATTTCGTCAATCTGTCTTTTTTATGAAAATCCCATAATTGGCTGAAAAAGAAACTAGCTTTTTGCATGCCATCCTAATTTAGAAGATTTTCTAACGTTTTCAAAATTTTTACAATAAATAAT
Source organism: Lygodium microphyllum (assembly GCF_053477565.2). Taxonomy (NCBI): domain Eukaryota; kingdom Viridiplantae; phylum Streptophyta; class Polypodiopsida; order Schizaeales; family Lygodiaceae; genus Lygodium; species Lygodium microphyllum. The sequence continues at coordinate 138,248,735 of NC_141155.1, forward strand.
ATAAAAAATAGGCTAAAATTATCCAAAAATCTAGTATTTTGGATAATCCATTCAACTCATACTAGTACTAATGACTCCGATCACATTCACTCTCTTGATCAATAAGAAAGTCGGATGATTATGCATTCCATGTTTTTTCACATTGTGTCCGCATAGCATCACGACATCCACCCCTCTCTAAACCTTCACATCCTTCGATATGTGCCAAAATCTTAGTTGTCACCGGATTCTGAGTCCTCCTCAAAATTCTGAGTCCTCCTCAACCTCTGTAACCATATCCTTTGCTTCTTCATCTTCCATATCTTCATGGCTATCCCCTGTATCATGGTCACCATTTTCTTCCAATTCTGGCAACTCATAGGTAGTAGATTCCTGTCTATTGAATAATTTGATTCTTTTCCCTGCTACTGGAAGTTTTATGGTTGACTCATCCAGTTCATTTGATGAGACACTTGACTTTACTGGTATTGAAGTCACGCTTCTTAGTGAACTTATGATATTCCTCGAGGCTTGGAGCTACTTACAGACCATGAACACACTTCATAGCATATGCTTCAGTGATAAGAATTACTATTAATGATTACATATTTAAAAAAGTGGAAAAATAAGAAGCTTGAAGCTTCTTGGCTATGGCTGCTAGAAACCCACAGTTAGGGTTTTGGTCACAGAAGCCAACAGAGGAGGAATTTCTTCAAACTCTCTTTGAGGGAGATAGCCCATTGGGAGGGATAACAAACCCCATGATAGCTCCCAAGATTGCGCCATCCTCAGCAAGCACCGAGCCCTAGAACATCACGTTGTAAAAACTGTGCCAATTTTTTGCATTTGCTCCAATGTTGCCCTCCACGTTGCCTAATCTCGGCCTTTGATATGCCATGCTGGATTGCCCTAAGTTGAGGAGAATATCTCCAGAAGAAATTAGGATGTGATATGATCTCCTTTGCTCTCCCCAAGCCCTCCAATAGAGGTGGCTCAAAAGTTGTGGCTATGGTGGTTAAGAGGCAAGAGGTAGAAATTGAAAGCTCATGTGCACTTAATGATGTAAGGAGGATGAGGGAAGTTGAAGGATCATAGATGGCTTTGATACCATGTGGAAAAGTAGAGTTGGAAGGATGAGAGAGTGTGCACAAGAGGGAGAGAGAGAGATCAAGTACAAGAAGAAGATCTTGCTTAGTAAGTTGTTCAAAAGTACAATTAGTACACTCTCCTCTACTGTGAGAGTGACCTTTAGGCAATTTATATAGCCTTTGGAGAAGCTAGGGTTAGGGTTTCCCCTTGCTCCCCTATCCTCTTGTTCATTTACACCTAGCAACCCTTATCCTCTCTAGTATAAGGAGAGTTCACATGCTTACTTCTCAACACTTACACTGCATGGAAGCTATGTAGGCCCTTCAAAAGACTTATCATGACAACTTCATCAAGCATAAAGAATTCAAGGAAGGTGATCTCAACTGGCATACAATTTGTCCTTTATCCACTTTCTTGGCAAGCTCCAACAATATTGGATGGGCCCTTATAACATACTCAATGTCAACCCTAATGGTTCTGTCCAGGTACAAGCTGTCAAGGTCTTTGATGATCATTTCTTGATCAACAACTATTGCCTAAAGAAATACTTCCCTCCTTGGGGATCCTAACAATCACAATGGCTAGTCTCTCTCACCCTTGGTGGGCATCACTTACTGCTACTTCCCATATTGTTGTTGCTACTTATCCTTCTTATTTTGATGCAGTGGCATTGTTCTACTATTCTTGCATCTCTAGCTCTTGTCATTGTTCTATTATTTTTTCCTTCAATCCCTATAGATGTGGTGAATATGGGTCTGATACATAGTGTTGCTACTATTTTTTTTAGAAGGGGGAAGGAAACAAAAAAAAATCTACTTATGGGAGAAACAATTTTGGTTCCTACCATACTGATCTACTCTTCAAGAAAAGGTGGAAACACCCTCAAGAGCAAGGAGAGAAAAAAAAAGATAACAAAAAATAAAATAAAATCCCTATTATAACAGGATCCATCCTAAGAAAAGGTGGCAACACCCTTGGGTGGGAAGCTAGTTGCAAAAAAGGTGGTGCCACCTCACAGTCTACATTAGTTGAATCATCAAATGATATTTCCAAAATGTAGTTCCTAAGCCACATCCCTTTTTGGTGTATTGTGCCTTGTGAGTGGACCAAATGTCTGAATCCTATTGTAGCTCAATACAAGTTCTTGACCTATTGCTTACCTCCTAGGTACACCCCTTCATCGACAAAAATAAGTTGACATCATCAACAAATTGATCTTTATCAACAACCATTGAGTGATGAGAGCTTTCATCCTAATAAGATGAGGATGTGAGTGTGGGCTACCCTCTATAGCTATCAAATGCATGTGAGATAGAGGGTGGGGTGAGTGACACGTCTTTCCCCTTTTAATCAACGAGAGCTATGATATGTGAGTGGAGTGTTGCATGTACAAGTTGGGCCTCTCAATGCACAATGTATTAGAATTCAGAGAGAAAGAGATGGACAAAGGCACATGCAAGAAGGGTAGCAATCATGGTCCCTTCTCAGTTCATTCCATCAACACACTGTGTAAAAGTCAACTGTGTACCACACACATACACAAAGCAAGTAATCTAGTACTAACCATGGTTAAGTCAGTATGACTTAACCTTATTCAACTAAGGTAGGACTATGAGCTTGAATCTAAACACTCCCTCTCAAGCTCAAGTGGGGTACTTCACTCCAAGTAGCTCTTTGAAATGCACAAACTTATCTTTACCCAATGACTTGGTAAAGATATCTACAACTTGGTATTCTCTCCTCACATGGACCAAATCAATGTTACTTGCAATCACTTTTTCTCTAATAAAGTGATAGTATACCTCAATGTGCTTAGTCCTAGCATGATAGACAGGATTACTGGGTAGGAGCACACTACTCATGTTGTCACAATAGAGTGTGACATGCCTGACTTCTGCATGCCCAAATCATCAAGAAGCTTCATGATCCATGCTACCTCACATGCAGCTAATGAGCACCTCTATACTCTGCCTTAGTACTAGAGAGTGCAATTATAGGTTTCTTCTTATAGCTCGAGTTGACCATACTACTACCAAGGGAAAATGCATACCCACTAGTAGATCTTTTGTCATAGGCACTTCTTGCCCAATCAGCATCTGTATATCTTGTAAGCTTCAAAGGCTTACCATGCTCATAGAATAGACCATAATCTGATGTAGCCTTCACATATCTCAAGATTCTCCTCACTGCATCCAAATGCGGCTTCATAGGCTTTTGCATGAATTGGCTAATCAGTCCAATTGAATAGCTAAGATCCGGTCTAGTAATGGTAAGGTAAATCAGGCTACCCACCACTTGTCTATACATAGTGACATTCTCAATCTCATGTCCAACATCTATAAGTAACTTAACATTTTGCTCCAATGGAGTGCTCAAAGACGTGCAATCCAACATACCATACTTGGTTAACATGTCATGTGCATATTGCTTCTGCAACAACCAAGTACCATGATGTATAGAGACAACCTCAATCCCAAGGAATACTTCAGCTCTCCCAAATCTTTGACGTGAAATTCAACATATAACATTTCCTTGATATCTCCAATTCTTATGACATCATCACCTATAATGATCAAGTCGTCCACATAGATGAATAATATCACATAACCAGCCCTTGTCTTCTTTATGAATAGGCTATGATCAGCCTTGCCCATAGTAAAACCAAGTTTCTGTAAGCATGCACTTATCTTAGCATTTCAAGCTCTAGGTACATAGCCCTCGAGCTAATCCATGTATACTTCTACAACCAAATCACCATTGAGAAAAGCATTCTTCACATCCATCTGATACATACTATATCATCTAGATTTTGCTAAAGCAATCACTATCCTCATGGTTGCCATTTTAGCACCATGGCTGAATGTCTCCTCATAGTCAAGTCCATATTGTTGTGCATGCCCTTTTGCTGCAAGTCTTGCCTTGTATCTTTCCAATGTGCCATCTAATTTGCACTTCACTTTGTATACCCATTTGCAACCAATAGCCATTTTTCCTTCAGGCAAATCAACCAAATCCCAAGTGTCATTTTTAGCTAATGCTAAATATTCCTCATCCATTGCCTTGCACCAATGATCATCCATAATAGCTTTGGAAAACTTTGTGGGTACCTTGAAGCTAGTGAAATTTTTCCATATATGCATAGCGCCTCACTGTATAACCACTGTATGTAAGCCTATCCATAAGCTTCCTGACTCTTTCTTATCTCCTCAACTGAGGTGCAGTATGAGACTCTCCTCTCTCATGAGCTGGTACGTATCTATGTCTCACACCAAGAGTCAGAATTGATGGAATACCAAATTCACTATCCAAGCTGTAAGTGCTAGGTGAATCATAACCACAAGTGAGTGGCCCTGCAACATCATCAAGTTTGCCTTTGCCTTTATCCACATTTCTCCCCCTCACTGACATACCCGTGTGAGTGGACAAAGATACTGAAGTCTTCAATCTACCTATCCAAGGGCTAACTGATGTAGTAGTATCTTAAGGCCCAAAACTTGTGCACTTTCATTTGTACATGCATGTACATAAGTAAGTTGGAAATCATCATCATCATTCAGCAAGGTGATCTTCTTCTCATGCCATGATTTCAGCTCATCAAATACTACATCTCTTGAGACCAATGTCTCATGAGTAGAAGGATTGTAGCATTTGTCCGATTTCCTATCTTGTGCATACCCAATAAAGATGGCCTTTTCTGCCTTTTGATCAAGCTTCTTTCTCTTTTCATCTGGAACATGTACATATGCCAAGCATCCAAAGACCTTAAGATGGCCAACGTCCTGCTTTATCCCATAAAGCCTCTCATGAGAGGAGTCACCTCATGTATACCTGCTATTGGTGTACGATTCATGACATAGACTGTAGTCATTAGAGCCTTTGCTGTCCAATATGCATTTGGTAGGCTCTTCTCATTCAACATGGCTCTAGCTGATTCCATGATCACCCTGTTTTTTCATTCTGCCACACCATTTTGTTGTGGTGTGTACCTGCATGTCAATTGCCTTTTGATCCCATGGGTTGCCAAGAAGTTATCAAAATCTTTAGAGACATATTCTCCACCACTATCAGATCTCAAGCATGAGATATAGCAAGCCAATTATTTCTCCACATGTCTCTTGAAGTCCTGAAAAGCATCCATGGCATCACTCTTGTGCTTCAACACATACAACCATGTGCACCTACTATAGTCATCTATAAATGACACATAGTAACACAATCCCTCGAGAGATGCATTCTGTGAGGGTCCCCATGCATCAGAATGTACAAGCTGTAATGGTCTAATAGTAGTGCTTACATACCTCATAAATGGAAGCCTTGATTGCTTCCCAAATTTACAAGACTGGCATACATGTCCCAATTCAACATGGTTGAACTTAGGGAGTCCAAGTAAAACTTGCTTATGTTGCTTACTCTTCATCTTTTGAACATTTACATGACCAATACTTTTATGCCATATCTCAATGTCCCTTATTGCAACATTGTCATGTGAGTACATAACAGCATTCAATACTGGAATTTTTGTATCCAATGTAAACATCCTATCATTTCTTTTGCCTTTAGAAAAGAGTTTTCAGCCTTGACCATACTCTTCAATGTAGCATCTATCTCTATTGAATCTAACTTGTAGATTCTGTTCAGCCATTTGTCCCACAGAAAGAAAGTTTTTGGTTATGGAGGGTACATGTAACACATCATAGAGACTCTTTTTCCTATCACCATGCATCATCAAGGGAACAATTACCTATATGTATAATGTCATGCTACGTATCATCCCCTGTGCAAACATATCCATGAGCACCTTCTACCAATGTGTCAAACCACTCTCCACGAGAAGTCATGTGGTTAGATGCCCCTAAGTCTATATACCATACATCATTGGCCTTGCCTTGTGTAGGCAACCCTTTCGTCACATGTTGCATAGCAAACAACCTATCATCCTCCTGGATACCACTAGAAGAAGCATAATTACCATGTTGCTTCCCTCTTTCTCTCTGATCATTCTGCTTCTTGTAGCAATCCTTAGCTACATGCCCATATTTGCCATAGTAATGACAATCCTTATTTGTATTTGATTGCTATCCATGACTCATTTGAGGCTAGTGCCAAGTGCCTCTTCCTCTAGCTGAATAACCTCCTCTTCCACGATCATTTGAGGCACCTCTATTTGCTTCTGGCTGCCTATTTTGCCATCCAATAGCTTGTTGTCCATGAGCTGCATATGCATTTCCAGCACCTCTTCCTCTAAAATTTGATCTTCCTCTTCCACCTCTACCCCTTTGATTTGAGTAGAAGACGCTATCCTTGTTGTTTTTAGACCCACTGAAACTTGTATTGAGTCCAAGTTTCACTTGTTCATGCAATAGAAGTGCCACAAGTTCATCAAAGTGAGGTTGCTCCTAATGCACTGAAATGGAAGTATCAAACTGCTTATACTCCTATCCAAGTCCATGGAGGGTAGTAGCCACCAAATCATCATCCTCAACTTCAGCTCCAATTGAGCCTAGTTGTTTTGCAATGGATCTGATCTCACTAACATAGTCTTCAATAGACCTTCCATTCCTGGATATGTGGTGGCTGAAGTTTTGCTTAAGTTGTGTCTTTCTCGCATGAGTGACATGCCCATAATTCTTCATCAATAAGTCCCAAGCAGCTTTTGGGAAAGTACAGTTTGCAATTTGCATAGCCTTTGTGTCTGACACACATAATGATAGCCAATGCAAGACCTTGCTGGCCTTTTCCAACGATGTTCTGTGTGCCTTTCGTTGATCATGTGTTGGAGGTCTATCCTCCGGTAGCTCGGGCTCATCTTCAAGACCTATGACTAGTCCTAATAGCCTCTTCCAATTAAGAAATTAGACATCTTGAATTTCCATAGAACAAAATTGTTGTAGTCAAGCTTCTTGCCACAACTATATGAGTGATAGTGTCCTTCTCTCCTGTGTTTGCCATTTCAAAGTCTTCAGCTTTGCAAAACTGATAGATTTTAGTTCACACCAATATCATACACTTCCAAACATGTGGCAAAGCACCAATTCTTGTCTAGCTCTTTAGGCTACAATGCCGCATATGCTTGCCAAAGACTGTTTACAATCAGCCCCACTGCAAAAACTGTAGTAAATTAGTTCAAACCTGAGCATTTAATGCTCACAACATTCCACCTTTACAAAACCAGTCAATTTTCCAAAATGCCAACATGCAATGTACTTCAATACCCTATAATGTAACCAGTTTTTATTGTAAAACTTCAAGCAATGACCACTATTGCATTCTTAGCCAATACATGTGCTCCTATCCCCATTCAATTGCAGTTACAATGCATCAACAACCTTGCATTCCAATATGATAAACCATCAAACGCGAGACTTTTGCAACTAAAGTAGCTCTGTAATGTATAGAGAAGTTAGAGTTTATCTGAGCTCAAAGTCCAAGCTTAATGCAGGTTTGTGGTGATTCTTTTGAAGCTGCTCACTCCTAAGCAGTCACTGCATTTTACCACAGTACATCATAAATGGTCCTCTGAGTAAATATTGAAATTGGCTCTGCAATTGACCTGCTCAGCTGCTTAGCTGAAGTGCTGTAGTCTGCAACCACGCTGAATCATTGATAGGGAATATTGCATTGGACTAGCTCGTTAGTTTATGACAACAACATATCTGACTCTGCCATGAGGGCCACAACCATCTGCTTAAGCTTTTCACGGACGATGTATTTAGTCTGTTTCAAATAATATAACTTGAATGAAATAGTAAATGATGTCTCTGCTACACGGTCTAGAGGTTTTCATGTGCTGGGGGCTTCTTTGCAAGCTTGGATTTGAAGCAACCCATGTAAAACAGAACATCATGATCCAGAAATGTCCACCGTATACTTCTTAGCTCACAGAGCCTGATCGCCAGATTCTTGTGAGAAAAGGAGGAGGTCCTGACATGATGGTCGTCATGATGCTTGTTCTCGAGGCTGATGTTGTTGATGATATTGTGGCTATGACCCAAGAGTTGGATCGCCATCATCCTTTCTGTGTGGACACAGGTTTGCATCAATACCAGGATATCCATACAACATTTTGAGGACAGAAAGAGGGGACTTGTGGGTTGCAATTCATGCCCGGCCAAATTCATCATGAAGCTACCTTTAGCGGGCCTCAACTCGGAGGAAGGTGGCATCAATGATGTTGAGATTAGTTGCGCTGAGTCCTAGGCTTCCGCCCTAATGACTGGGCTCTCTTACCTAAAAATGACGAGTCTGCTGCTTCCTTTCATGATCAAATAAAGCCTTCATTAGCTGACATAGATCACCAGAGCTGCAAAACCAATGGTTCTATCAACTTTCGTCCTGAGAAAATATTTGTTGGCCAATGAAGGAGACATGGATTGCATGATGTAGCTGGGAGCTCCGTGTGCCTTTTAGGCCATAGAGGCCAAGCCCCTCTTCAACCAATAGCTCGTCTCTTTTGCTCTGAGAATGGCCCTCCTTGCACATCCAATCCCCCTTCCACAATAGTGTTGAAACCTCAGGGAGGTGAAGTGGTGGCAGTAGGTGAGGGACCAAAGCTCTAATACCATATTAGAATTCAGAGAGAAAGAGATGGACGAAGGCATAGATAGGAAGGGTAGCAGTCATGTTCCCTTCTTAGTTCATTCCATCAACACACTGTGTAAAAGTCAACTGTGTACCACACACATACACAAAGCCACTAACGATGATTAAGTCAGTATGACTTAACCTTATTCAACTAAGGTCGGGCTATGAGCTTGAATCTCAACACAATCCACAATCTATTTTGTGCACGACATTATAAGACTCCCTAGCCTTCTATTCTTACACATGGTAAGCAGGTATAGAACAAGATGCATGGTTGCACCCTCAATTGAGTACAAGGCGTACAAAATTCACACAAGTGGTTGTAAGAATAAATCAATGGATGTCAAGAAACTGATTGCATTCATGTATCTATCAACAAAGCTTGATAGAGAAGGGGAGCTGAGCATGATTTCCTTCTATTATAACTGTTAAGAGGTGAGAATTGAGGGACATTACAATCCAAAGCAACATATACATTCCTATATTCCTATGCATGCACAAAATGGGTGTGTGCCACCATCACACGATACATAATTGTTGTTCCATGCACTATAATATGATGCTCCCTAGAGCCTTTAATCATGCACCTATACCAGTTGGGTTGGGATACACTAATGCAACATTAACTATGCATGCTGGCATACTTCCTCTTAACACCTAAGTTTTGTCAACTTTTAAACCAAGTATGTGATAAGAGTTCTTCATTCCTCCTCAAGTGACATGAGTATTCAGAGTGACTACCTATTCTATCATTTCATCTTGAGGGATCTATGAGTTTGAGAATTGAATTCTTTGCAAACAACATGGTGGTCTTTAACAACAAACCTATCTCCCTAGGTGTTGTGGGATGGCCTTTGCCTTGTTGAGGGCATGCTACAATGTGTCATGGCAACTCTTGTAATCAACTTCGACATCTCGCTTATTGATGACCAACTACTAAATGTGCCAAGTGTTTCTAACCCTAATCTTTATATTTTGTATATGTGTGTGTCATGTCATAAGTGTGGGGATGCATGACTAGGCTATTTATCAGTGTCTAGGCCTCTACTAGTCATCTTAACCAATCTACATCAAGTCTTAAGTGTGCAGATGCATCCTTGCGCATTAGTCTCACCTAAAACCTTCTAAAAAATCTCTATACCTCTTCGATAATTGTTATTTCTTTTGTGCACCCTAGTGGGGCCCTTTTCCACCTATCCATCATGTTATATCTTGTCCTTGAGGTTCCTATTTGCATCTTTCATATATTTTTCTATTTTTTTTTCATTCCATGTGAATATACCCTTGCATCACTTGAATTGGTTTCTCATATTAGAACCATGTTTGCCTAATACAAGTTACGGATCATGTGATATTAATTTTGGGAAAATTTTACATCTTTTTATCTTATTTCCATCCATGCAAGTACCCCCTTTTTACATCCGAACTGGCATTTGACCTTACAGCCTTGTCTATTCCTTTGAAACAAAGTTTATTTCTTTTTACAAACCTTTATTTCAATTTCCAAATTACTCGTTATTAATTTTTGAACATTCTTCTATGTTTTATTTTGTGTTTTCATTCCTTTTCCATGTGAACATATCTATTTGACATCATAACTATATTTTATTGACTAATCCTATTCAATTCTCCACCCCAAATATTTTTCCTTTTCATTGCATTCTCTTCCCACTAATGAATTATATTGTTTTAAATTTTGACTTCTTTCTGAGTGTTTTTTGGGTGTATTTTTCATCTCTTTTCCATGTGAACGTGCATTTTCAATACGAAAAGTGGAATTTGAGATATCCTCCTATTCGCCCTATCGACTTGCTTGACTTTTTTTTTTTCACTATCATCAGACTCATAGATTTTTTGAAATTATTTTTTGAATATTTTTGCAAGTTTTTGTCCCGATGTGTTCCATGTGAACACCTGTATTTCTCATTTTTTGCACATTGCCACATGTTCCATCTCTTCCAATGTCCTGCCTCATCTAACATGTGCACCCAATATAATTTTCATTTTCACCATTGCAAAAATTTTAATCCCTACCCCATTCTGATTGCATGCATGTGTGGAGGGAGGGAAATCCACATTTTTCATTGCTTATTTCATTATTATTATTTAGGAAAAATAAAAAAATTAAACTTATCACAATAAAAATATTTTATCCTCTCATATATTTTTTTAAATACATCGTGAAATATTTAAAATAATTAAAAAAACAAAAAACTATAACACACATAAAGCAAAAAATAACAACATTGTGACCACATACACTATTGTTGTTATTATTTTTTAAAAGGAAAGAAAAGCCACAAAAAAACCACTCCATGCGACACCCTCTCTTTTGCACTTATATTTATTTATCATTATCTTTTTAAAAAGACCCAAATTGAATAACTAAAAAGTGAAAAAATAACCCACACACATACACCTAATTTTCTTTTTTCTAGCAAGTCATTCTGTGTGATCACACCCTTATATCATTGAATTCTAATGTTAGAACCATGTTCATCCCTTGAGGATGATGCAGGTAAAGCCGATTCAAATGGATGGTGGTTAAAGCTACAGATAATTGGAGGATGGATCTCTAGACATGAGAAAACTCTTATATCCTTTGCAAATTTGTTTAATTTATTTGATTAATTGATAGTATGGTTTATGGAGTCTCTCATTCTCGTTCTATCTATGGTTTTAGATTCATATTATTTATAAAGATTATATGAGGTCATGGTTGCGTCCAAGAAGCTTATTGAGTTGGACTGAAGATAAGATGACTATCTATTTGAGTTTTTTATTCTATTTTTCCAAGGTGGCAAGAACGCTCCCTAGTTTAAGTGTGAGGATATGTTGATAGTGGAAAAGATTGTATTTTTGGCTATTTTCTGGTATTGAATGGTTGTTTAGTGCTTGATTAGTTGAGCTTGTTTGGTTTTGGAAGTGTTTTGGAGAGTTTTGGTTATGGTTGAATAAGTTTGATTAGTTTATGATGGTTTTTTATTAAGTTGTGATGTGTTGATAGGTTTTATTGATGATCTGCTTAGTTTTGATGTGTTTTGATTGTGTTTGTTTAGGTTTGTTTTTGGTTCTATTGAAAGGTTGGGATTGTAAAAGATTGAGCTTGAGTATAATTGAATATGTATTGAATGGTTTTTGATATATTGGAATGGTTTTGGTTTGATTTATGTGGTTTTGATATATTTTGTTGATCTTGTGTGGTGTTCAGTTGAGCTTCTCTATATCTCCTGTTAGCCTTTTATGCTTTTGTATATGTTCTCTTGTATGGAATTGTAGCTTGGGAAATTTTTCTAACCTTTGAAAGAGAATAATACAATATCTTTGTATCTAATTTGATTCAAGAAGTAGTAGTTGAAGATTGAAGTTTAAGAAGTCTTGGAGTGATAGTGTTAGTGATGAGCTATGAAAAGACACTATACTAGCTCTGTTGACTCTTCGGATCAGCCATACCCTTTGGAGGGTGTCTCCACAACCAGAAGAGGATTTTGGACATTCATTCTATTGTATTATCATGTATGAGTGATTCAAACTTTGTGTGAGAGAGATATTGAGTGAAAGATAGGCTAATATATTATATATGAGAGAAATTATGAGAGCAAAAGACATGGTTACATTCATGAAAGCTCTAATATGAAGTTTATGTGATTGATTCCATTCATATGATGATGTGTATGATTTGTTCTTCTCTTTTGTTCATTGCTAGACATTGTGATATTCTATTGAAGATAAATCCATGGGAGATTATGTCTATGATGCTACATGGAGACATTGTTGTTGTTTATTTTATTTCCTTTGTTTGGTTCTATGAAGAGATGAAAAAGATGCTTGTTGATGTCACAAGATAGATTTTCTTACATTTATTTTTGCGCATTTTTGGTGTTCTCTAGAGAGCTCCATATTTTCTTGTGAGCAGCCAGGGAACACTACCATCAACAAAAGCACCCAAAAGAGGCTGTGAATGGAAGAAATGGCACTATTGAAGAGAAAGACAAGCAATTGAAAATTGTAAAATTCCAAGGGCTCCAAAAGAATTGAAAGAACTCATAGTCAAAGCCACTTTCTTCAAAAGATTCATTCCCCAATGGCAGAAGCACAATCCTATCTTGATGTGGGCCTTATGTGATGAATTGTTCCCTCTACCTATAGAAGGAACATAGACTTGCATCTTGGTGTCAAATTGCTTAGGAGAAGACTAAAGAATTAGAAGAATAGAGCATCATAAAAGATGGTATATTTGGCCTTAAAATAGAAAAAAAATATTCAAGAGTCTTGGTTAGTGGAAGTCCACCACTACAAGAAGGAGAAAAGATGGAATCTGTTCATAAACACTCAATAATAGGATATGTGGAACGCTTGGTACACCTTCTGTATGTTCAATTAGTAACCCATTGAAAGTTGGTAGATTGTGTCTTCTTCACCAAATATACTATACAAGTCCTCCAAAGTTGGTACTATAAGAATAAGGGCACCATGGCTATCCTCAAATGGATGAACTTTGAGACCTTCAGAATTGAATTTCTTCCCCTCTATAATGGCATGAAGACTAAATTCAAACACTGTGAAAAATAAGAAGTGGAAGAAATGCTAGCCAGAGAGTCTTCTAGAGACTAGAGCAAGTAGAAGATCCTATGTTCCCCTTTGTGGAATACTATATTTTCCACCACTTTCAAGGGTGTGGCATTTTGATGGTATGAAAGGTAGGCAATAGAAACTTTTGGTACATGGGACAAACTGAAGATGGATTTCCTTTAGCAAATTTAGACGTGAAGGCTTTGAAAAGTGGATGCAAGAGGAATTCATGAATTTGAGATGATCCTGTAGAGAACAAGTTGAGGCGTATGTCTCAAGAATGGAATCGATATTCTGTTCATATTGTTTAAGAAAGAATCGTAAAAAGGACATTTTCTCTTTGAAGGAGATGCATGAAAGATGATGAAGCACCCTAACAAGCACTAGTGTCATAAAAGAAAAGCAATTCAAATGGTCCTTTTATGTGATGTTCTTAGATGCTTTCTCAAAAGATGAATCCTCGAGTCAAGAAGTGATTAACCCTAAAACCAAAACTAAAATAGCCCTTATTCCATTACATCATCCAATAGTAGTAGAGGCATCATAGTTGAATGTAGAAGAAGTTGGTTCCAATGGAGCATCAAAAGAGGAGGCAACTCTCTTGAAGGAGTTTGTACCTAGAACTTGTCCATGAGACCTTCAATAGAAAAGTGGAAGGTGAAAAGTACTTGAGCTTTATTAATGCAAATGATACTCAAGGTCATCTTAAAGTGGATAGTAGTCTTCATGATGAGGAGTTATTGTCCTTTGTGACCTAGTGAAAGATAACCTAGATGTGCTTTCTTGGTCATACAAGGACCTGAAATGGATTGACCCCACTATATCCCAACATCACATCAATATGGAGCCTGATGCTAAGCCTGTATGGCAACTTTAGAGGCACATGAATCCTAACTATTTGGCCTTGGTCAAGAGAGAGTTGTTGAAACTCTGGAAAGCCGAGTTCATCTATCTAGTGGCCAACAATGAATGGGTTTTGACCATTTATCATTGTACCTAAGAAGTGTGGGAAGCATCGCATTTGTGTGGACTTCCACAAATTGAACTCCAAGACAAAGAAAGACCATTTTTCTATCCCTTTCGCAAATCAAAGGCTAGATACAATCACAGAACATGAACTCTATTTCCTCTTGGATGGATTTAATGGATATAATCAAGTACAAATTACAAAAGAAGATCAATAAAAGATAAGTTTTACAATAGAATGGGGCATCTATGCCTACAAATTTATGTTGTTTGGACTTTGCAATGCCCTAGCCACCTTCCAGTGAGTCATGATGGCTGCACTCCAAAACCATTTGCATAATTTCATTGAGGTATACCTAGATAATTTTTGTGACTTTATCTTACTTTGCAAACATTGGGGATACCTGCAACAATGCTTTGATCATTGTTAGGAGTATAGGATCTCCCTTAACCTTGATAAATGCATTTTTGGATTTTCTTTAGGCATTCTCTTGGGCGATATCATCTCCACACAAGGGATAGCCAATCCCACAAAGATAAAAAATATAGCAGCTTTAATTGCATCAACCAATCTCAAATAATTACAAGGTTTTCTTGGCCATCTAGGTCATTACAAGGGGTTCATTGCACACTTTTCCAACAAAGGCAACCCCCTTCCACAAGAACTTGAGGAAATATGTATAGTCCATTTGATAGTCCATTTGGACAGATGATTGTGAAGAAGCTTTCAACACTCTGACTGTGTAATTGAAGTGCCCATCTTGCAACCTTCTAATTGTATGAAAGAATTCCGTGTGCATACTAATGCCTCATTCAAAAGGGCTAGGTGCAGTCCTTTATCAAAAGGGTTCCTCAAAACTCAATTAATCTATTTACTATGTAGGCTTATAGAAAAACAAACTATATAGGGATAGAGTTGGAGTGTCTGGCAATGGTATTTGTGATGAGAAGTTTTCAAATTACCTTTTGTCAATGCATTTAAAGTTTTATGTGGATCATGATTCTCTGTCCTTCTTGATAAACAAAACTGATGTGATAAGATGAATGATGAGATGATACTCCTATTCCAAGAGTTTGACTTTCAAATAGTGACAAAGCTAGGTCTCTCTCATGTGTTGGCCGATAATCTATCATAGATCTCTCAAGGGGAAGAGAAGGAGTAAGATGATCTCAACCTCCTTGATGCTTCTATGTTTCTAGTGGAGACTATAGCCCCATGGTATGCAAACATTGCCAATCTCTTGGCTACACAACATTACCCTCTTGGCATCTCTAGCTAAGAAAAAAAGAAGCTTCTATTGGAACCCCCTCCCCCCCCAACATTACTAGTGACGTGCATTGCATAAGAAAGACAAGGATGAAGTGCTACAAAGATGTATCATAGGAGATGAGATTGAGGTCATCATGAAAGCTTGCCATGATGAGCCTTGCAATGGACAGTTTGCAAAAGAAGCAATAGCCATGAAGGATCTACTTGCAAGTTATTGGTGAATGATCTTACATAAGGATGCCTATGATTGTTGTAAGCATTGTGACACCTATCAATGAATGGGAAAGCCTACCAAAACTAGTGCCATGCCATTTTAGTCAATTCTTCCCCTGAATCCAATCAAGAAATGGGGTATCGACTTTGTTGGACACTCCCACTAGAAGGAAGAAAAACTGCTACATCTTAGCATGTAATGACTATGTGATGAAGTGGTGTGAAGATAAAGCCCTTGAGCGAGGTGATGAAAAAAACATGGTCCTATTCTTGTACGAGAATATTATCACTTGCTTTGGTAGTCCCCTAGATTTGGTAAGTGATTGTGGTACCCACTTCTTGAACAAGGTTATGGAAGAGTTGACAAAGATCTATAAGATCAAGCATCGCAAGTGATTTGATAAGTGATTGTGGTACCTACTTCTTGAACAAGGTCATGGAAGAGTTGACAAAGATCTATAAGATTAGGTATTGCAAGTCCAAATCTTATCACCCCATAGTCAATTGCGGCATCATATACTCAAGGACAATTGTTGCACATCATCATGATTAGGATGATCAACCTATAGAGGCCCTCTAGGCATGAAAAACTTCCCACAATGCCAAAACAATATGGCACAAAAGCTCCCTTTCTTGTTGAGCTCAAATTACTCTCTCTACAACTCTCTATTAAGGAGTGCTTATTGAGAGATTATGAGTCCCTACATTGCCACCTCTTGCACTTGGAATGCTTGGAAAAGATTCAATGAATGGCCTTATAATGCATGGAAGCTATGCAGGCCCATCACAAGGCTTACCAAGATAGCTTCATCAAGCATAAATAATTCAACGAAGGTGACCTTATCTTTTCATACGATTTGCACTTTGGAAAGTTTCTTGGGAAGCTCCAACAATGATGGATGGGCCTTTACAAGGTACTCACTATCAACCCTAACAGATCCATCCAAGTATAAGTTGACGATGCTTTTGATAATCGTTTCCTGATCAATGGCTATCACTTGAAGAAGTTATTGGGATCCTAACGATCATAGTGGCTAGTCGCTTGCCCTCTTGGGCATTACTTACCGTTGTTTTCCCTGCTATTACTACTAGTTGTCCTTATTCTAATGCGATGGCACAGTTTTCTTATTCCCTCATCTCCATCTCCTACCATTGTTCTGTTATTTTCTCCTTCAGTCTTGTAGATGTAGAAACTATGGCTCTAATACATAATGAAGATGTTTTTTTTTTTGGGGGGAAAGGGGAAAAAAAGAATCTAGTTATGGGAAAAAAGGACTTTGATCCTTGCCATACCAACCTACTCTTCAAGAAAAGGTGGAAACACCCTCAGGAGAAGGAGAGAAAAAAAAAGATAACAAAAAAGAAAAGGAAAAAAACACAAGGTGTTATGGGAAAAAAGGGAAAGACATTTACATGTCATAACAAGTCCCATCCTAAGAAAAGGTGACAACACCTTGGGTGGAAAGCTAGCTATGGGAAAGATAGTGCCACCTTACTGTCAAGACCATTAGAATCATCCAATATGTAGTTCCAAAGCTACCTCCCTTGGTGCACTATGTCTTGTGACTCGGTAGAACATCTGCCTCCTATAGCAGACACAATTTCATATGTCGAACACAAGTTTCTGAATTATGAGCTACCTCTTTCCTCTTCATCAGCAAAAATTTCTTGACATTAATCTTCATCGACAACTATTGAGTGACATGAGATTTTGTCCCAAAACAAGATGGGGATATAAAGGCTACCTTTTGTATCTGTCAAACATGTGTGAGATAGAGGATGGGGTGAGTGAGCAGTCCTTTCCCTTTCAATCAACGAGAGGTGAGATGTGTGAATGGAGTGTTGCATGCATGGTTTGGGCCTTTCAATGCACAATGCATGATGTATTATATGCACTGCACTATAAAGCTCCCCGACCTTTTGTTCTTGCACCCTATGCCAACATAGGGTGTGGATGCATAATTACACCCTCAATTGTGCACAAGTGGCCATAAGGAATAAATCAATGGATGTCAAGAAATGGTTTGCCCTCCTATATATATCAATAGAGCATGAGAGATGTTGTAATGCATTGATCTAGAGCATGGCTATGGCAGATGAAACACAAAGACAATGTTCATGATGACATAGATTGAGGAGACCAACTGTTACTCAAGTGAATTAGGTTCTAAGATGGAAGCTTGGAATCATAAACACAATCTTGAGTATGACATTAATTATGATTAAAAGGACAAAGTACAGTTGTATTCTATCATTGAATGATAAGAAGGTACATCAATATTGATGATGAGTTCAAGGCTACTTTCTTGTTGTTATGTACTCTACTTGAAAGCTAGGATACTTTCAAGATAGCAACGAGAAACTCAAATGCTATGTTGATTATTCCAATGTAGAGAGTGCTTTGCTAATGGAAGAGATGAATTGACAAAACAATGCATCCAACAAGTCTTCCAGTGCTTTGCATACTAGAGGCGGGTCTCAGTAGAAGGGGAAATTTGAAAGAAAAGGGTGCAATAAATCTTACGGGAAAGATGTAGAGTGCCATCATTGTGGCAATAAGGGTCACTTCAAGTGTGATTACTACAAATGGAAGAAAGATAAAGGGAAGGGTAAGAATACTGATGATAGCAAGGATGAGAATAAGGACAATCAGCCAACAAAGAAGAGTAGTGTCAAGATAGAAGAAATGAACATAGTCAACCATGAGAGCGGTAGTGGTAATGATGTACTCTTTGTCTCTTCTTGCTTTAGTGCACATGCCTTGGTAGTAAATACAGATGCTGACATGCATACTTGGATCTTGGATTCATGTGCCTCATTTCCTGTTACTCCTCACCGTGAGTGGTTCTCTGATTACACTAGGGGTAGACATGGTGTTGTCGACTTGGGGAACAACTATGCATGTGATATTGTAGGCATTGATAATGTGTAGCTACTATTTCAACATGGTTCAGTCTTTACTCTTTAGAATGTAAGTCATGTACCCTAGCTCAAGAAGAGCTTGATTAGCATAGGGTAGCTAAATGATGATGGTTATCATACCACATTTGTTGATGGAAATGGAAGATCTGTAAGGGATCTATCGTCATTGCTAGCAGTTCAAAGAGTGATACTTTGTATCCATTACATGTATTGAGTGTGCATGACAATGTCTCTCTCTCTCTCAACCTACATTGCTACATCCATAGGAGCTCCATACTCCATGGTTCGTGCACTTCAAGACTAACATGGGTTGTTAGCCTAGTGGAATGTGAAGCAAAAAGACTATATGAAATGGCCATGATGAAGTTGTCCAATGACCTAAGAGCAACACTATATACAATGAGAGTTAGCATAGAGTGCAATTGGAAGATTACAAATTTGTCATGGCTAAGTAATAAGAATTGTTTAAGAAAGCCACACTTTTGGCCTACACCTCGCAAAGGAAACACCTTGAAGAGCTTAAGGCCCATGATCTTTGGCAACTTGGAAGGCATGGAGAAAAGCAAAGAGATGAACCTAATGGCAGAGTAGATAAAAAAATACTTGACCAACTCAATGGCATGGAGCAAATCAAAAAGATCAATCTAATGGTAGAGTAGACAAAAAAAGACGATGTTGAGTGTTGAAATGACCTATTTTTTGACCGATTTTTGTTGTTTTTGAGAGCTGAATGGTTGATTTTATGAGATGATTGATTGGTTTGGAAGTGGTTTGAGAGTGTTTTGGATAGGTTGGAATGGTTTTATTAAGCTCATGATGTTTATTAGTAGAGATGTGAAGTTCTATTGATGTTCTGATATGAAGTGGAAAATGGAGGAAATGCTCATTTGAATGAAGGAAATGGCATTGCCAAGAAGAGGAGAATTCAATGGATGTTTGTAAAGTTCCTTCTTCCACTGAAGAGTTAGAATTTCTCATAATCAAAGCCACTTTCCACAAGAAGTTCATCCCACAATGGCGGAAACATATTACCATCATGATGCATGCTCTATGTGGTGGACTGTTTCCTCTTCCTGTTGAAGCAGAAGAAACTTGCATCTTGGTGGCAAACTGTTTGGGAACAAACTGAAGAGTAGAAATAGAGAGAATGACCATCCATGGAAGATTTGGCATTCATTGAGAAGTTTTGAGACATCATCAAGTGGGAAATAGTCAAGAAGTCTTGGTCTGTGGAGGTTCACAAAAATAAGAAGGAAAAGAGTTGGAATTTGTTGATGGATGCTCAACAGCAAGATACATGGGATGCTTGGTGCACTGACAATCTTTTATTTGTCCAATTGGCAACCCACTGGAAGTTGGTAGATAGAGTGTTCTTTACAACATACACTGTTGAAACCATCAGAAGCTGGCATTACTATGATGATGGCACCACCACAATGCTTAAACGTATGCATTTTGACACCTTCAGAATTGAATACCTTCCTCTGTGCAGTGGCATGAAAGCAGAATTTAGAGACGTTGAAAAGGAAGAAGTAGAAGAAATGTTGGCAAGAGAGTCCTCCAGAGACTGAAGCCTTCTGTTATCCCTCTGTGGAGCACTAACAACATAGTGGAGCCAACCCCCTGATGAATGACGCAATAAAGAGGCAAGCGTTAGAATGAGTCCAGAGGTACGTGAGAAGAGAGAAGGCAAGAATCAAATCCGAGAACGAGCTCGCAGGAGAAGCCGCCTTTGACGCCCTTGAGAAACTCTTTACAGAAGTCCCAATGGCACATCAAGCCCTTCCTCCTCCTGCTGGAGGTCCACTTCCAAGCCAGATTCGTCCTAGAAATATTGATGACAGGCCAGTGAATGTAGTTCGGTTGCCAATTTTTAAGGGAGAGTACAATGAAGACCCTGATCTTCAGGTATCAGAGTTTATGGTAGCATGTGTGGCTAACAATGCCAGAACCCCTGAGCATTGGTTAGCAATATTCCCCGCCACTTTCAAGGGCGCGGCGTTTCAGTGGTATGAGAGACAAGCAGCAAGAACTTTCGGCACATGGGACGACCTGAAGTTGGCCTTCCTCACTAAATTCAAGTGTGAGGGTTTTGAAGAGCGGATGCGAGAGGAACTTATGAATTTAAGTCAGTCCTCTGGAGAAAGAGTAGAAGCTTATGTCTCACGAATGGAATCCATCCTGAAGAGATGGACTAACCATAATCTAGATGATGGCATTCAGAAGGGAGTGTTTCTCAGAGGATTACAACTAGAAGTCTGTAAGTTTGTGGAGCTACAAAGACCAGCCACACTGCAAGCTGCAACAAAAGGTGCAAGACTGTATGATGAAGTGGAAGCTAGATTGGCGATGAATCCAAGAAGAGGAGTCCTACCTCCTCTGATGCCAGGAATGATGTACCCACCAAATGCAGTTCCAGGGACAGTCTCCTACCCCTACCAACAGATGCCCCCAGTATCACAGTGCAGTGCACCAAATCCACAGTGGCCACAATCAATGCCTCAAATGATGGTTCAACCACAACAACAATGGTCCCAACCAATTTCCCCAATGCCAAATCAGCAGCAACAGTGGAACCCTACCAACTGGAGCCAACAACCAACAGCTCAAACAGGAGCTCTGAATTAGAATCAGAACAGAGACCCCTCTGCACCAGCCCAACCTGTTTATGCAGTGATTACAGAAACTCCTCAAAACCCTACTGCCAGTACCTCGGGAGGAGAAAGCTTGAAGGATTATTTATCCAACTCAGTTGCAAATATAAAAAAGGAGTTGATGGATGTGATTACAGAGTAGCTACAGACACTGAAAGTGAATACCGCTAGCATATCCAACGTTGCAGGAGCAGGAAGAGATGTGATGCGGTCAAATACTTGATGTGGTAAGTGTCATCAAGTAGGCCATTTAGCCACTGAATGTACACGAAAACCAACCATTCCTAGAGCTTTCTATTCCTACTGTTTGCAGAAGAACCATACAGAGGATATTTGCTCTCTGAAGGAGATGCATGATAGGAGAAGGAAGGAAGAAGACACAAGATTCAACTTGCTGGAATCCAAAATGACAACACAGGATATTGGACCAAAGCCTAGGGAGTTTGGTCCGAATTTCGGACCCAGACGATTTCCATCCCAAAGTTACAGAGGAAGATAGTCTGGCGGTGGTCAAAGATCAGAAGTGGAGTGTTACAGATGCGGAGAAAAGGGACACATTTCACCAAATTGTCCAAATCCCAGAAGGTCAGTGGATTACAAGCCCTTATGCAGTTGATGCAAAGGAGAAGGCCACACTGGAAAAGACTGTCCAAGCCCAGCCCCAGTGAAAAACAGTGCTACTCATAATCCGACCAAGGTCCAAGAGCCTACCTCCAATTTAGTGGAATTGGAAGTTGCTGCCATCACGTGTGCAAAGAAGAAGGAACCACCTATCCAGAAAGAAAATAATCCTCCTGCCAGAACAGTAAAGTTCAATCTTCCAATAGAAGAACAGAACAGAACAGAGCCTGACAGTGCTGTACAGAGCACTACAGTGCCACAGAGAGTCACAGAGACAGTTCCAGAGATAGGACCAGAGATCCATGAGATAGAAGAGGAGGAAGTGCCACAAGTGGCAGAAGAAGTCCCCATGATGCCTCTGTTGGAAGAAAAAATGAAAATGAAAATGGGTGTTGTCCCATTCCCTAACCAGCTAGAGAAGCCAGTGGATCCTATTAAGGAATACGATCTGGTCAGCGATCTAGATACCTTTAAACCAAACCTCACATTCCGACAATTATTGATGTTGTCTCCTAGTTGCCGAAAAAGGTTCAAAAGTATACTGACAAGAAGACGTGGCTTAAGGATTGCTCCCTCAACAGCAACAAAGTCCAACCAAGCTCCAGAGCCTGTAAAAGAAGTGGACGTGGCTAACGCCTTCCTAGATCCGGATACCCCAGAGACTGGCGTGTGGATAGAAGGCTACTTTATTGCAAATACACTGATTGATGGTGGTTCATCAGTGAACATTATGACGGATGTGACAATGAAGGATCTAGGCCTACAAGGTGTGCAACCAGCCCAATGGCTTATCATATTGGCGGATCAGAGCAGAATCAAGCCTTTGGGCATTCTCCCATATGTGAAGACTATAGTGGCTAGAAAAGATTATTGGCTAACCTATCTGGTGGTGAAGCCAAACTCTTATGCTACATCCTATCCCCTATTACTAGGTAGACCATGGCTTTTTGAAGCCAGAGCAAGGACGGATTGGTTCAAAGGAACCTTGACCTTGGGTAGAGGACCCAATAAAGTGGTGCTGAAGCTATATGGTGCTCAAAAAGGACATGGATCCACCTCCTTGGAATTATCTTCTGACTCCCCTAATGAGGCTATAGATGGAACATCGGCAGAAGAAGATGCTGTCAAACAGATCTTTCCCAAGAAAATAGAGGCACGTGCCTTAACAGTGGATATGGTGAATACTTTCTACCTGAACAAGGAACGATTTCTGAAATCACTTTTGACAGTGAGATAGAAGCTTGGATATACTGCTCTCCCTGCTACATGGCCATAGGAGAGCTAAAGACAGAGGCAGAAGATGAAACATAGAACCTGTTCTTCTCTTACAGAGCTCCTACAGAGACAGAGACAGAGACATAGATAGAGAGAGAGACCGAAGAGGACGGAGATGATATGGAAAAAGAAAGTTATGAAAGCGAGACGGAAGAGTCTATTCCACCTGAAGAGGATACATATGAAGAAGAAGTTCCAGAAGCATCAGAAGCAGACGAGCTCATGCTGTGGGACAGAATGGCAATGGTACCATTTGGTCTGGTAAATGGATTTTCTCATATGCAAAATCTTTATAAGAAATGGTTAAAGAAGACCAAGCCATGTTTCAGCAGTGGCTCTTGCTGTCCTCACCCACCTTTGCCAAGCAAAGACGATGATGATGCACCGTGCCAACAAGCACTAGTCTCATGATTCCAATAGGCATCAGAAGGTCCCTGTTATGTGACATTCCTGGATGCGTCATCAGAAGATGAGTCTTCAAGCCAAGAGGTAACTAATCTTGAAACCAAATCCGAAAGGACTCTAATCCCATTTCAACATGTCAAGGGGCAACCTGAGTCTCCACCAAAAGAAGAAGTTGGGTCTAGTGGGACATCAGAAGAGGACACCACCCCCTTTAAGGAGTCGGATCTGTACCCAGAAGCAGTCAGTGGGACCTTCATCTGTGAAGTAGAAGGTGAAAGGCAGTTAACCTTTGTGGATGCAGATGGCACTGAATGCCATTTGAAGGTGGGTAGCAGCCTACTAGAAGAGGAGTTGTCAACTTTGTACAACTTGTTGAAAGAGAATTTGGACGTGTTTGCATGGTCCTATAAAGACCTAAAGGGGATTGATCCCACAATATGTCAGCATCATATTGATTTGGAGCCTGATGCCAAGCCAGTACGGCAACGACAAAGGCAAATGAACCCGAATTATTCCACATTGGTGAAAGTAGAGCTGTTGAAGCTTCTGGAAGTAGAGTTTATCTATCCAGTGGCAAATAGTGAATGGGTCTCACCCATCGTGGTTGTACCCAAGAAGAATGGCAAGATTCATATATGTGTGGATTTCCGCAAGTTGAATTCCAAGATGAAGAAGGATCACTTTCCTATCCCTTTCACAGACCAACTGTTGGACACAGTGGTAGGACATGAGCTTTATTCCCTTCTGGATGGATTCGGTGGATATAACTAAGTGCAGATAGCAGAAGAAGATCAGTCCAAGACAACCTTCACCACAGAATGGGGAACCTACGCTTACCGAGTGATGCCGTTTGGGCTCTGCAATGCCCCTACTACCTTCCAGCGAGTGATGATAGCCGCATTCCAAAATCATATGCACGACTTTATTGAGGTATATTTGGATGACTTCTGTGTCTATAGTTTGATCCGTGAACACTGGGGACATTTGGAACAATGCTTTGACCAATGCCGGGAGTATGGGATTTCCCTCAACCCCGACAAATGCATATTTGGAGTCTCTTCTGGAGTTCTGTTGGGCCACATTGTCTCTGCACAAGGGATATCAACAGACCCTGCAAAGATCGAAAAGATTGCAGCTCTGACAACACCCACCAACCTCAAACAGTTAGGGGATTCCTAGGCCATGTGGGTTAATACAGAAGGTTCATAGCCCATTTTGCAACAAAGGCAACCTCCTTGCACAAGCTTCTGAGGAAAGATGCAGAGTTTATTTGGACGGAAGAATGTGACACAGCCTTCAACACTCTGAAGCAGTGTCTGATTGAGGCACCCATTCTACAACCTCTTGATTGGATAAAGGAGTTTCATGTACACACTCATGCATCAGTTGAAGGGCTAGGTGCTGTCTTATGTCAAAAGGGCCCCTCCAAATTAGATCAACCCATCTATTATGCAAGCCAAAAAGTCACTAATAGGGAACGAAACTATACAGTGACAGAGTTGGAGTGCTTGGCAATGGTGTTTGCCCTAGAGAAGTTTCGCCACTACCTACTGTCTACTCACTTTAAATTTTATGTGGATCATGAGGCCTTGTCCTTCCTAATGAACAAAGCAGATGTGAAAGGACAAATGATGAGATGGCTCCTTCTATTCTAGGAGTTTGACTTTGAGGTAATTACCAAACCTGGTCCTTCCCATTTTCTGGCTGATCATCTGTCGCGTATCCCACAGATTGTAGACGAGGAGCAGGATGATCCGAACCTCCCTTATGCTTCCCTATTCCTGGTAGAAACTGTAAACCCCTGGTATGCAGACATTGCCAATCTGCTGGCAACCCAACAGTACCCTCCTGACATTTCTAGTCAGGAAAGGAAGAAGCTTATGTTAGAATTAGCCCCCTACACCCTGTTAGGTGGAGCACTATACAAGAAAGGCAAAGATGAAGTGCTCAAAAGATGTGCTGTAGGAGATGAGATTGGGATTATTCTGAAGGCTTGCCATGACGAGCCATGTGGGGGCCACTTTGCAAGAGAAGCTACAGCCAGGAAGGCTCTGCTAGCAGGTTACTGGTGGTTGACCATCCATAAGGATGCTTCTGATTACTGTAAGCGATGTGATGCCTGTCAGAGAATGGGAAAACCTACCAAGACTAGTGCCATGCCACTACAACCTATCCTTCCCTTGAAGCCTTTCGAGAAGTGGGGCATCGACTTCGTAGGCTCGATCGATCCTCCCACCAGAAGGAAACAGAACATGTACATCCTGGTATGTACGGATTATGTCACAAAGTGGTGTGAAGCTAAAGCCCTAAAGCGGGATGATGGTAACAGCGTGGCCCTGTTTATGTACGAGAATATCATCTCCCATTTTGGCAGTCCCCTAGAGTTGGTAAGTGACAGAGGCACTCATTTCATTAATAAAGTCATGGAAGAGTTGACAGAGCTGTATAAGATCCGCCATCGCAAGTCCACTCCTTATTACCCCAGAGCCAACAACCAAGTCGAAGTCACGAATCACATCCTCTGCTCGATTCTGACAAGAACAATTGCCGCACATCGTCGTGATTGGGATGATCGACTTATAGAGGCCCTCTGGGCGTACAGAACCTCCCATAAAGCAGCAACAGGACAGACACCCTTCCAGCTGGTATATGGTACAGAAGTTGTTTTCCCTGTTGAACTGGAATTGCCCTCTTTGTGAGTGGCTATCAAAGATTGTTTGGGGGATGATGATTCACTGCAACGTCGTCTCCTGCACTTGGAATGTTTGGACGAAACTCGCAGGATGGATCTAGAGTGCATGGAAGCCATGCAAGCTCGACGTAAGGCTTACCATGACAGCTTCATCAAGCACAAGGAGTTCAAAGAAGGTGATTTGGTCCTAGCCTATGATTCACGATTTGGCAAGTTTCCTGGCAAGCTTCAACAGTGATGGATGGGCCCATATAAGGTACTTGCTGTCAACCCTAATGGCTCTTTCCAAGTGCAGACCATTGATGCCTCTGATGATCCCTTCCTCATCAATGGATATCGCGTGAAGAAGTACTTCCCTCCTTGGGGATCTTGACAATCACGGTCACCTGGTCCTTTCCCCCGTTGGCGTGGCAATGTAACTCTTATGATGCTACTTCTGATAGCCGTTCTTTAGCCACTCCTGATGAGGTGGACGGAACCCTCTGTCCCCTCAACCCCACCTCCCGTCCTTGATCTCTTATTCTCTATTTTTCACCAGCGGTAGTGGCGAGGTTGGTTCTGACAAATGGTATTTCTCCCATTCCCTTGCTTAATTTGAAAAAAGAAAAAAAATATACATATCGATCATGGGAGAAAAGGACTTCGGTCCCTGTCATGCCGACCTATTCTTCGAGAAAAGGTGGAAACACCCTCAAGAGTAGGAGAAAAAGAAAAGAGAAAAAAAAAACTGTTATGGGAGAAAAGGAAGCAATTCCTTGTTATAGCAGGCCTCGCTCCAAGAAAAGGTGGCAA
Source organism: Lygodium microphyllum (assembly GCF_053477565.2). Lineage (NCBI taxonomy): Eukaryota > Viridiplantae > Streptophyta > Polypodiopsida > Schizaeales > Lygodiaceae > Lygodium > Lygodium microphyllum. Next base: position 138,275,766 of record NC_141155.1, read on the forward strand.
ACACCCTTGGGCGGGAAGTTGGCTGTGGAAAAGGTGGTAACACCCCGCAGTTCAAGATAACTGACTCACCAGTAGAAAATTGTCCAGAAGAAATTTGAAGCCACCTCCCTTGGTGCGCTGTCTCTACAACTTTATCAGTCTGTCTGCCCCCTTTCGCAGACGATCTTTTCTACAACCAATTGAAGTACCAGATTTGTTGGCTGCCTCCCTGGGTATGCCTCATCTTCAACACCCTGATGACAACAACAGACACAACGATCTTCATCGATAACCCCTTGAGTGATGTGAGCTTTCATCCTAACCGGATGGGGATGTGAGTATGGGTTGCCCTCTGTATTTATTAAATACGTGTGAGACAGAGGGTGGAATGAGTGACCAGTCTTTTCCTTTCAAATTAAATGAGAGGTGAGAAGTGTGAATGGAGTGTTGCACACACGGGACGGGCCTCTCAATGCACAAAGCACGATATGTTTTTGTGCACTGCACCATAAGTCTCCCTGGCCTTCCTTCTCGCACCATATGCCGGCACAGGGTGGGATGCACAGTTGCACCATCAAATGCGCACAAGGCATACAACCTGTGCACAAGTGACCGTGAGGATTACATCAATGGGTTTCAGAAAAGGGCTGCCCTTTGTATCTTTCAACAGAGCGAGAGACAGAGGGTGGGCTGAGTGTGACTGGAGTTTCTTCAATCAATTACCGAGAGGTGAGATTGAGGGATGCTACGACCTTTGGAGTCAAGTATGTTCCATTTCCCTATGCACCCACAGGGTGGGTCTCTACCATTATCACAAAACACGCCACCCTATTCTATACACTGCACTGTAAGGCTCCCTTGCCTTCGTGCTTGCACCTATGCCAGACGGGTTGGATGCACTGACGCACCATCAACTGTGCACCCTGGCATACTCCCTCTGCACCATCCCCCTTGTCAATTCCTAAACCGGGTGTGTGATATGGGTTTTAATTATTATTCATCGAGTGATATTAGTAATGAGACAAGTGAGTGTTCTCTTATCCCATCTGAGTTCTGTAAGCTGAGTGACTCTCCTTCGTCAGCAACACTGACTCGACGAGATTCATCCATCAGCTACCTCCCTAGGTGTTGCCGCGTGGTCCCTGCCACGAAGGACGTGCCATCGACAATCAACCTTGATTCTCGACAATATGGGCCAAGTTTTTCTAACCCTACACCTTCTGTTGTCATTGATGTTCATGTTTTAAGTGTGGGGACGTTAGCGGTTGGTCTGTTGAGTGGTCCTAGGTCCCTGTTGCTCGGTCAACCCTACCCGTTAATGTTTTAAGTGTGGGGACGCGTCCCTGCGCGTCTACATTGCATATTGCCTTGCATATGTCTCACTTGGATCATGCATATATGCCATGACTTTCTTTTACCCTCTAGGGGTCCCTTCCCCTCCCACCCGTCCACTGTCACCCCTCCCTTGGGGCTGTTCCTCCTCCATTTTTCTTTTTCCCTTATTTTGTTGTGTTTCCTCGTGAACGTACCCTACGTTCAGCAGACTTCCAATCTCACTTTACAAACCTGTTTGTCCCTTCGAATTGTCCAATTTTCCTTTTTAACCACCCCTATTCTGCTGCATGGTTTTTGAGTTATTAATTTTTGACGGATTTTGCGTAAATTGGCCGGTTTTCCATGTGAACGTGCTTTTCTTGCTTCAGAACAGTAATCTGACATGGAAACCCTGACCAACACTTTCTCCCTGACATTTTTTCTTTTTCCTCCGTGTCCTTCTGATGCACGATTTGTCCAATATTAATTTTTGCGGTTTCTCGAGCCTTTCCGAGCTTTTTTTTACATTTTTTCATGTGAACCTACCTTGTTTGCATTAGAATTCCAATTTGATTTGACACCTGTGTCCATCACACCTTCCCCCACCTTTTTCCTTTTTCCTCCACTCTCTTTCGACTTCTAGATTTTTAATTATTAATTTTTAAATGTGTTTTTGGGTGTATTTTTGGTGTTTTTTGCATG